>NW_027004661.1:0-4798 GCF_036934945.1 Oncorhynchus masou masou
TCCTCGTTTATCTAGGAGGGTAAGGTTCGCTCATCAGATAAGGGCGTTCCTGTCATCTAGTATGTGCATAAGTCCCTGTCATCTATAAGGGTAAGGTTCCTGTTTATCTAGAGGTACAGGTCCTGTTTATCTGTAGGAGGGTAAAGTGTTCCCAGCTATCTAGGAGGGTAAGGTTCCTGTTTATCTAGAGGGAGTGCAATTGCGCTAATTCAGGAGCAGCTAAAGTTCATCTTCTTTCATGGCATAGAGTAGAGCCCCAGGCCCCGCCAGGGTCCCTATGAAGATAATATACAACCACCGCACTGTGATTAATTTCTTTAATTATTATAGGCTGTTAGACTGGGGAGATTACACACACATTACTGATGTCTGGTCTCTTCCTTACATAATCTTAACTCTTGCTAATGTATACTGCTTCTCAGACAGTCTTCCATTTTGTCCAGATATATTATAGCATGCTGAAGGCACCTATGCATGAGGCGCAAAAATTACTAGTAGAGTTAGGTAAGTAGAACTTGGGGGAAATGTTAGATGTGGCAGTGATAACTACTAGTTAAAATAGAACTTGGGGAAATGTTAGATGACAGTGATAACTACCAGTTAGGTAAGTAGAACCAGAGATAACTGTTTGGAAGTTAGATAGAGAACAGAAAAATGTTGATGACAGTGATAAATTACTAGTTAGGTAAATAGAACCAGCGGGAAATGTTAGATGATGAAAGTGATAACTACTAGTTAGGTAAATAGAACCAGAGGGGAAATGTTAGATGACAGTGATAACTACTAGTTAGGTAAATAGAACCAGAGGGGAAATGTTAGATGTGAAAGTGATAACTACTAGTTAGGTAAATAGAACCAGAGGGGAAAATGTTAGATGTGACAGTGATAACTACTGGTTAGTGAAACCAGAGGGGAAATGTTAAATAGAACCAGGAACTTAGGGGGAAATGTTAGGACAGTGATAAACTTAGTTAGGCAGAACCAGGGGGAAAATGTTAGATGTAGACAGTGATAACTACTAGTTAGTAAGTAGAACCAGGGGGAAATGTTAGATGTGGCAGTGATAACTACTAGTTAGGTAAGTAGAACCAGGGGGAAATGTTAGATGTGACAGTGATAACACTAGTTAGGTAAGTAGAACCAGAGGGGAAAATGTTAGATGGAGCAGTGATAACTACTAGTTAGGAGATAGAACCAGGGGGGAAATGTTAGATGTGACAGTGATAACTAATTAGGTAAGTAGAACCAGAGGGGAAATGTTAGATGTGACAGTGATAACTACTAGTTAGGTAAGGAAACAGAGGAAAATGTTAGATGACACAGTGATAACTACTAGTTAGGTAAATAGAACCAGAGGGGAAATGTTAGATGTGAAAGTGATCAATTACAAGTTAGGTAACAGAACCAGAGTGGGCAAATGTTAGATGTGCAGTGATAACTACTAGTTAGGTAAATAGAACCAGAGGGTTAGATGTGACAGTGATAACTACTAGTTAGGGAACCAGAGGGAAATGTTAGACAGTGATCACTACAAGTTAGGAAAATAGAACTGGAGGGAAATGTTAGATGTGACAGTGATAACTACTAGTTAGGTAAATAGAACCAGAGGGGAAATGTTAGATGTGACAGTGATAACTATTAGTTAAGTAAGTAGAACCAGAGGGAAATGTTAGATGACAGTGATAACTACTATTAGGGTAAATAGAACCAGAGGGTAAATGTTAGATGTGACAGTGATAACTTACAAGTTAGGTAAGTTGAACCAGGAGGGAAATGTTTGATGACAGTGATAACTACTAGTTAGATAAGTAGAACCTGAGGGGAAATGTTAGATGTGACAGTGATAACTACTAGTTAAATAGAACCAGGAGGGGAAATGTTAGATGTGACAGTGATAACTACTAGTTGGGTAAATAGTCAGAGGTAAATAGATAACCAGTTAGGGAAATGTTGGATGTGACAGTGATAACTACTAGTTAGGTAAGAGGAACCAGAGGGAAATGTTAGTTATGACAGTGATAAATACTAGTTAGGTAAGTAGAACCAGAGGGGAAATGTTAGATGTGACAGTGATAACTACTATTAGTAACAGAACCAGGAGGGAAATGTTAGATGTGATGTTATAACTACTTAGTTAGGGTAAGTAGAAACCAGGGGGAAATGTTAGATGTGCCAGTGATACTACTAGTTAGGTAACAGAAAAACCAGAGGAAATGTTAGATGTGACAGTGATAATCACTAGTTAGGTAAATAGAACCAGAGGGTAAATGTTAGATGACAGTAATAACGGGGATTAACTTCCAGCCTTGAGCGTCAGTGTCAACTCTGAGACTGAGTTTGTGTTTGAATAGTCGTCATGGTCTTCGTCAGGTATATTGGGCAATTAACAGATACTGTAGACATGGGCTGTGGGGAGATTTGGTTTGAGTTATTGATCACTTCAGAATTTCATAATACTCACTGACACTATTAATGGCACCCAAAAATATTAATCTATCTTTTTTAAACTCTGTTTAACTCTGTGTTTCCTGCAAATATTTGTTCCAAAGCCCCGTTTTTTAAATAAATAGTATTAGCCAATAAAGCTGAAATGGCAACGTTTACAGTGGTATATCAGACAGGTTATAAAGGCCGTCATCCATTCCAGCTCCTATATACCTATACCATATGTGACTGTAAAAAAATCCAAATGCCATTCTCCTAAGACGCAATCCTCCAGCCAAGACCAGGGCTACTGCCCCATTTCTCTTCATGGCTCAGTTCTCTAGAGTTCAGAGCCCACGTTTAAAAAAAGAAGAAGAAAAGCAAAAACAACCTCATTTCACAGAAGTGATGATGATGATGAATGACGGCATCATAGAGGGTGCTGCTGCCGCTGCTGGTGCTTTATGGGGTTTGTAATGCAAGCCCTTGTTACAATTGAGTTCACTTTTTGGGCATGGAGTGGAATGTCAACCGCACTACTGTCCTGGGTCCTTTTTTGATTCGACAACTTGTTAACACAAATCTTATATATTGAACAAAAATATAAACGCAACATGCAACAATTTCAAAGATTTTACTGAGGCAGTTCATATAAGGAATCAGTCAATTGAAATGAATTTATAAGGCCCTAATGTATGGATTTCAAATGCACTGTTGGTCACAGATACCTTAAAAAAAGTAGGGGCGTGGATCAGAAAACCAGTCAGAATTTGGTGTGACCACCATTTGCCTCATGCAGCGTGACTCATCTCCATCGCATAGAGTTAATCAGGCTGTTGATTGTGGTCTGTTAAATGTTGTCCCACTCTTCAATGGCTGTGCGAAGTTGCTGGATATTGCCAGGAATCGGAACACCCAGAGCATCCCGAACATGCTCAATGGGTCACATACAGTGAGTATGCAGGCCATGGAAGAACTGGGATATTTTCAGCTTTCAGGAGTTGTGTACAGATCCTTGTGACATAACCATGCATTATGGTCATGCTGAAACATGACGTGATGGCGGCGGATGAATGGCACAACAATTGGTCTCAGGATCTCGTTACATTATCTCTGTGCATTCAAATTGCCCTTGATGAAATGTAATTGTTTTTGTTGTCCGTAGCTTAAATCTGCCCATACCTGTGGTTGTGAGGCCGATCGGACATACTGCCAAATTCTCTAAAACAACGTTGGATGCATTTGTATGTAGAGCAATGAACATTTAATTCTCTGGCAACAGCTCTGTGGACATTCCTGCAGTCAGTGTAATGATCATGCTATTTAATCAGCATCTTGATATGCAACACCTGTTAGGTAGATGGATTATCCTAGCAAAGTAGAGATACTCACTGACAGGGATGTAAACAATTTGGTACACAACATTTGAGAGAAATACGCTTTTGTGCGTTTCTGAGATGTTTATTTCAGCTAATGAAACACGGGACCAACACTTTACATGTTACGTTTATATTTTCGTTCAGTGTAATTTGATATAATCGCTGCCTTAATGCCTCAGTGTTGTCAAAGGATCTGATGACGGCATGGAGGATGATGTGACTAAAGGCCTTCCTACTACTATGTGAAAGCCACAGAGCCGTTTCGCTGGTGGTCAAGATCGGACAAGATCCCCATGCTGCTTAAATAAGAAAATAGGGTGTTTATTTATGATTTACAAATCCATATGAGTAAACCATCAATAAAGCCTGCTTTCAAACCTGTGTACAGATTGCCCCCATCAATCTCCTTGATCCTCCCTACTGTTTTTAAGTCCTTGCTTTCCCTGGGCAGTTTAGAGACCTGGATTGAAGGTCTCCTGAGCTGCCCTCTGTCTTGTTGAGACTGTTGGCCTTTCCCTCCTTAGCTCTGTCTGTTTTAGAGACCTGATTGAGGGACTGTTGATTTCCTCCTTTAGTCTCTGTCTGTTTTGAGACCACGATTGAGAGACTGTTGATTTCCTGCAGCTCTGTCTGTTCTAGAGACCTAGACTAGAGACTGCATGATTTCCCTCCTTTAGCTCTGTCCTGTTTTAGAGACCTGATTGAGAGACCCTGTCTGATTTCCACTTCTTTAGCTCTCTTGTCTGTTTTAGAGACCTGATTGAGAGACTGTTGATTTCCTCCTTATAGCTCTTTGTCTGTTTTAGAGACCTGATTGAGAGACTGTTGATTTCCTCCCTTAGCTCTGTCTGTTTTGAACCTGATTGAGAGACTGTTGATTTCCCTCCTTAGCCTGTCTGTTTTAGGGACCTGATTGAGAGACTGTTGATTTCCTCCTTTGGCTCTGTCTGTTTTAGAGACCTGATTGAGAGACTCTGTTGATTTCCCTCCTTTAG
>NW_027004662.1:0-4797 GCF_036934945.1 Oncorhynchus masou masou
ACTATACTACGTTCTTTTTGTTCCATTGTCAACGTTGGAAGAGGATTTATGCCATTCCTGTTTTTCATTAAAGAACTCTGTTTTCTGTTAAAACCGCTTTTGGGTCTTCACTCAAGTACATAACAGAAGAATCAGACCAAGAATGGACCCAGCGGCTCCGGACCCTTTACACTCCGCCGTCGAGATCCAGGGAGCGATGCTAGGCAGACACGAGGAGGTGTCTGCTGCTCGACATGCCGTTGAGACCCTGGCCGTCCAAGTCTCCGACCTCACAAGACAGGTTCACCAACTCCACCTCGATCACCGCCCACTTCCAGGGTTTCCGAGTCTCCGGGCCCAGGATCAACAACCCGCCCTGTTACTCTGGGGAGCCCACTGAGTGCCGCTCATTCCTCACTCAGTGTGATGTGGTGTTCTCTCTCCAGCCCAACACTTACTCCAGGAGCGCAGCCCGCATCGCCTACGTCATTTCTCTCCTTACCGGACGGGCGCGTGAGTGGGGCACGGCAATCTGGGAGGCGAGGGCTGAGTGTATTAACCAGTTTCAGGACTTTAAGGAGGAGATGATACGGGTTTTGACCGTTCTGTTTTTGGGAGGAGGCTTCCAGGGCCCTGTCTTCCCTATGTCAGGGGAATCGATCCATAACGGATTATTCTATTGAGTTTCGCACTCTCGCTGCCTCTAGTGACTGGACAGCCGGCTTTGCTCGCTCGTTTTCTGGAGGGTCTCCTCGTCGAGGTTAAGGATGAGATCCTCTCCCGGGAGGTTCCTTCCAGTCTGGACTCCTTAATAGCCCTCGCTATTCGCATAGAGCGACGGTTTGATCTTCGTCGCCGAGCTCGTGGAAAGGAGCTCGCGTTCTCCGTTGCTCCCCTCTCCACATCACTGCCACCTGCCGCATCACTGCCACCCTCCTCCGCCGGCTCGGATGCTGAGCCTATGCAGCTGGGGGTATCCGCATCTCGGCCAAGGAGAAGGAACGGAGAATCACCAATCGCCTCTGTCTCTACTGCGGCTCCGCTGGTCATTTTGTCACCTCATGTCCAGTAAAAGCCAGAGCTCATCAGTAAGAGGAGGGCTACTGGTGAGCGCAACTACTCAGGCCTCTCCTTCTGGATCACGCACTACCTTTCCGGTCCATCTCCGCTGGCCCGGTTCATCTGCTTCCTGCAGTGCCTTGATAGACTCTGGGGCGGAGGGCTGTTTTATGGACGAGACCTGGGCTCGGGAACATGACATTCCTCTCAGACAGTTAGGGGAGCCCACGGCCTTGTTCGCTTTAGATGGTAGTTCTCTCCCCAAGATTCAGCGTGAGACGCTGCCTTTAACCCTCACTGTCTCTGGTAATCATAGCGAAACCATTTCTTTTTTAATTTTTCGTTCACCTTTTACACCTGTTGTTTTGGGTCATCCCTGGCTAGTGCGCCATAACCCTTCTATTAATTGGTCTAGTAATACTATCCTATCCTGGAATGTTTCTTGTCATGTGACCTGTTTAATGTCTGCTATCCCTCCTGTTTCCTCTGTCTCTTCTTCACAGGAGGAGCCTGGCGATTTGACAGGGGTGCCGGAGGAGTATCACGATCTGCGCACGGTGTTCAGTCGTTCCAAGGCCACTTCTCTCCCTCCACACCGGTCGTATGACTGTAGTATTGATCTCCTTCCGGGAACTACTCCCCCGGGGGTAGATTATACTCTCTGTCGGCTCCCGAACGTAAGGCTCTCGAGGATTATTTGTCGGTTTCGCTCGACGCCGGTACCATAGTCTCCTCCTCCTCTCCCGCCGGGCGGGGTTTTTTTTGTTCAGAAGAAGGACGGGTCCCTGCGCCCATGCGTGGATTATCGAGGGCTGAATGACATAACAGTTAAGAATCGTTATCCGCTTCCTCTTATGTCTTCAGCCTTCGAGATCCTGCAGGGAGCCAGGTTTTTCACCAAATTGGACCTTCGTAACGCCTACCATCTCGTGCGCATCAGGAGGGGACGAGTGGAAGCGGCGTTTAACACTCCGTTAGGGCACTTTGAATACCGGGTTCTTCCTTTCGGCCTCGTTAACGCTCCAGCTGTCTTTCAGGCACTAGTTAACGACGTCCTGAAGACATGCTGAACATTTTTGTTTTCGTTTACATGGACGATATCCTGATTTTTCACCGTCTCTCTCGATTCATGTTCAGCACGTGCGGCCAGCGTCCTCAGCGCCTTTTGGAGAACTGTCTTTATGTGAAGGCTGAGAAGTGCACTTTTCATGCCGCCTCTGTCCCTTTTCTCGGTTCCGTTATTTCCGCTGAGGGCATTAAGATGGATCCCGCTAAGGTCCAGGCTGTCATTGATTGGCCCGTTCCTAAGTCACGCGTCGAGCTGCAGCGCTTTCTGGGCTTCGCTAATTTCTATCGTCGTTTCATCCGTAATTTCGGTCAGGTGGCAGCTCCCCTCACAGCCCTTACTTCTGTTAAGACGTGCTTTAAGTGGTCGTTTCCGCCCAGGGAGCTTTTGATCTTCTTAAGAATCGTTTTACATCCGCACCTATTCTTGTTACACCTGACATCTCTAGTCAGTTTGTTGTTGAGGTTGACGCGTCAGGGGTGGGGCGTGGGAGCCATTCTTTCTCAGCGCTCTCTCTCAACGGCAAGGTCCATCCTTGCGCGTTTTTCTCTCATCGCTTATCGCCGTCAGAACGTAACTATGATGTTGGTAATCGCGAACTGCTCGCCATCCGCTTAGCCCTAGGCGAATGGCGACAGTGGTTGGAGGGCGGCCGTTCCTTTGTCGTTTGGACTGACCATAGGAACCTTGAGTACATCCCGTTCAGCCAAACGACTTAATGCGCGTCAGGCTCGTTGGGCTCTGTTTTCGCTCGTTTCGAGTTTGTTATTTCTTATCGTCCGGGCTCAAAAACACCAAGCCTGATGCTTTATCTCGTCTCTTCAGTTCTTCTGAGGTCTCCACCGACCCGAGGGGATTCTCCCTGAAGGGCGTGTTGTCGGGTTGACTGTCTGGGGGAATTGAGAGGCAGGTAAAGCAAGCACTCGCTCACACTCCGTCGCCGCGAGCTTGTCCTAGGAACCTTCTGTTCGTTCCCGTTCCTACTCGTCCGGCCGTTCTTCAGTGGGCCCACTCTGCCAAGTTAGTCGGCCACCCCGGCGTTCGAGGGAATCACGCTTCGCTTCCATTCGCCAGCGTTTCTGGTGGCCCACTCGGGAACGTGACGCGCGTCGATTTGTCGCCGCTTGTTCGGTCTGCGCGCAGACTAAATCTAGGAACTCTCCTCCTGCCGGCCGTCTCAGACCGCTTCCCATTCCCTCTCGACCGTGGTCTCACATCGCTTTAGATTTCATCACCGGACTGCCTTCATCAGCGGGAAGACAGTTATTCTTACGGTTGTCGATAGATTCTCTAAAGGCGGCTCATTTCATTCCTCTCGCTAAAGCTCCCTTCTGCTAAGGAGACGGCTCAGATCATTATCGAGAATGTTTTCCGAATTCATGGCCTTCCGTCTGACGTCGTTTCCGACAGAGGCCCGCAGTTCACGTCTCAATTTTGGAGGGAGTTTGCCGTTTGATTGGGGCTTCCGTCAGTCTCTCGTCCGGCTTTCATCCCCAGTCTAACGGTCAAGCTGCGGGCCAATCAGACTGTTGGTCGCATTTCGCAGTCTTTCTTTTCGTAACCCTACGTGTGGTCAGAACAGCTCCCCTGGGCAGAGTACGCCCACAACTCGCTTCCCTCGTCTGCTACCGGTCTATCTCCTTTTCAGAGTAGCCTCGTGTACCAGCCTCCCGCTGTTCTCATCTCAGCTGCGCCGAGTCCTCGTCCCCTCCGCTCAGGCTTTTGTCCAGCGTTGCGGCGCACCTGGAAGGGGTGTCAGGTCGGCACTTTGCCGTAATAGGCGCAGACTGTGAGGGCCGCTAATAGCGTAGGACCAAAAGAGTCCTAGATATTGTTGCGGTCAGAGAGTATGCTCTCCACTCAGAACCTTCCCCTTAAGACAGCTTCATAAGTTGGCCCCGCGGTTCTTCATTGGTCCGTTCCGTATTTCCCAGGTCATTAATCCTGTGCGTGCGACTTCTTCTCCAGCTATCTTAAATCGCGTTCACCCGGTCTTCCATGTCTCCTGTGTTAAGCCCGTTCTTGCGCTTCCCAGCTCGTCCCTCCCCATCCTTGTCAGCGCACCCATCTACAGGGTTCGTAAGATTTTGGACATGCGCCCTCGGGGCTAAAGTGGTCATCAGTACCTAGTGGATTGGGAGGGTCGGTCCTGAGGAGAGGAGTTGGGTTCCCTCTCGGGACGTGCTGGACCGTTCGCTGATCGATGATTTCCTCCGTTGCCGCCAGGTTTCCTCCTCGAGTGCGCCAGGAGGCGCTCGGTGAGAGTGGGGGGTACTGTCTATGTCTTGTTATGTCTGTTCCTGTCCTTTCTCTTCTCTGTCTCTCTCTGCTGGTCTTTTTAGGTTACCTTCTCTGTCTCTCATTCTTCAGCTGTTCTACATCTCCCCTAACTAGCTCATTCACTCTTTCCCACCTGTTCTCTCTTCCCCTCTGATTAGGTCTCTATTTCTCTCTCTGTTCCTGCTACTTACAGTGTGTGATTCTTGTTTGTGTTTTTGATGCCAGAAGCAAGCTGTCGTCTCGTTGCTTCCACCTTGTCCTATCCTGTCGGGTCTGCCTGGCAGGTGCATCCTGCACACTATACTACGTTCTTTTTGTTCCATTGTCAACGTTGGAAGAGGATTTATGCCATTCCTGTTTTTCATTAAAGAACTCTGTTTTCTGTTAAAACCGCTTTTGGGTCTTCACTCAAG
>NW_027004663.1:0-4795 GCF_036934945.1 Oncorhynchus masou masou
TAACATTTACATTTAAGTCATTTGGCAGACGCTCTTATCCAGAGCGACTTACAAATTGGTGAATTCACCTTTATGACATCCAGTGGAACAGCCACTTTACAATAGTGCATCTAAATCATTTAAGGGGGGTGAGAAGGATTACTTTATCCTATCCTAGGTATTCCTTAAAGAGGTGGGGTTTCAGGTGTCTCCGGAAGGTGGTGATTGACTCCGCTGTCCTGGCGTCGTGAGGGAGTTTGTTCCACCATTGGGGGCCAGAGCAGCGAACAGTTTTGACTGGGCTGAGCGGGAACTGTACTTCCTCAGTGGTAGGGAGGCGCAGCAGGCCAGAGGTGGATGAACGCAGTGCCCTTGTTTGGGTGTAGGACCTGATCAGAGCCTGGAGGTACTGCGGTGCCGTTCCCTCACAGCTCCGTAGGCAAGCACCATGGTCTTGTAGCGGTTGCGAGCTTCAACTGGAAGCCAGTGGAGAGAGCGGAGGAGCGGGGTGACGGGAGAGAACTTGGGAAGGTTGAACACCAGACGGGCTGCGGCGTTCTGGATGAGTTGTAGGGGTTTAATGGCACAGGCAGGGAGCCCAGCCAACAGCGGGTTGCAGTAATCCAGACGGGAGATGACAAGTGCCTGGATTAGGACCTGCGCCGCTTCCTGTGTGAGGCAGGGTCGTACTCTGCGGATGTTGTAGAGCATGAACCTACAGGAACGGGCCACCGCCTTGATGTTAGTTGAGAACGACAGGGTGTTGTCCAGGATCACGCCAAGGTTCTTAGCGCTCTGGGAGGAGGACACAATGGAGTTGTCAACCGTGATTGCGAGATCATGGAACGGGCAGTCCTTCCCCGGGAGGAAGAGCAGCTCCGTCTTGCCGAGGTTCAGCTTGAGGTGGTGATCCGTCATCCACACTGATATGTCTGCCAGACATGCAGAGATGCGATTCGCCACCTGGTCATCAGAAGGGGGAAAGGAGAAGATTAATTGTGTGTCGTCTGCATAGCAATGATAGGAGAGACCATGTGAGGTTATGACAGAGCCAAGTGACTTGGTGTATAGCGAGAATAGGAGAGGGCCTAGAACAGAGCCCTGGGGGACACCAGTGGTGAGAGCGCACAGGCGAGGAGACAGATTCTCGCCACGCCACCTGGTAGGAGCGACCTGTCAGGTAGGACGCAACTAGCGTGGGCCGCGCCGGAGATGCCCAACTCGGAGAGGGTGGAGAGGAGGATCTGATGGTTCACAGTATCGAAGGCAGCCGATAGGTCTAGAAGGATGAGAGCAGAGGAGAGAGAGTTAGCTTTAGCAGTGCGGAGCGCCTCCGTGATACAGAGAAGAGCAGTCTCAGTTGAATGACTAGTCTTGAAACCTGACTGATTTGGATCAAGAAGGTCATTCTGAGAGAGATAGCGGGAGAGCTGGCCAAGGACGGCACGTTCAAGAGTTTTGGAGAGAAAAGAAAGAAGGGATACTGGTCTCTAGTTGTTGACATCGGAGGGATCGAGTGTAGGTTTTTTCAGAAGGGGTGCAACTCTCGCTCTCTTGAAGACGGAAGGGACGTAGCCAGCGGTCAGGGATGAGTTGATGAGCGAGGTGAGGTAAGGGAGAAGGTCTCCGGAAATGGTCTGGAGAAGAGAGGAGGGGATAGGGTCAAGCTGGCAGGTTGTTGGGCGGCCGGCCATCACAAGAAGCGAGATTTCATCTGGAGAGAGGGGAGAAAGAGGTCAGAGCACAGGGTAGGGCAGTGTGAGCAGAACCAGCGGTGTCGTTTGACTTAGCAAACGAGGATCGGATGTCGTCGACCTTCTTTTCAAAATGGTTGACGAAGTCATCTGCAGAGAGGGAGGAGGGGGAGGGGGAGGAGGATTCAGGAGGAGGAGGATTCAGGAGGGAGGAGAAGGTGGCAAAGAGCTTCCTAGGTTAGAGGCAGATGCTTGGAATTTAGAGTGGTAGAAAGTGGCTTTAGCAGCAGAGACAGAGGAGGAAAATGTAGAGAGGAGGGAGTGAAAGGATGCCAGGTCCGCAGGGAGGCGAAGTTTTTCCTCCATTTCTGCTCGGCTGCCCGGAGCCCTGTTCTGTGAGCTCGCAATGAGTCGTCGAGCCACGGAGCGGGAGGGGAGGACCGAGCCGGCCTGGAGGATAGGGGACATAGAGAGTCAAAGGATGCAGAAAGGGAAGAGAGGAGGGTTGAGGAGGCAGAATCAGGAGATAGGTTGGAGAAGGTTTGAGCAGAGGGAAGAGATGATAGGATGGAAGAGGAGAGAGTAGCGGGGGAGAGAGAGCGAAGGTTGGGACGGCGATACCATCCGAGTAGGGGCAGTGTGGGAAGTGTTGGATGAGAGCGAGAGGGAAAAGGATACAAGGTAGTGGTCGGAGACTTGGAGGGAGTTGCAATGAGGTTAGTGGAAGAACAGCATCTAGTAAAGATGAGGTCGAGCGTATTGCCTGCCTTGTGAGTAGGGGGGGAAGGTGAGAGGGTGAGGTCAAAAGAGGAGAGGAGTGGAAAGAAGGAGGCAGAGAGGAATGAGTCAAAGGTAGACGTGGGGAGGTTAAAGTCGCCCAGGACTGTGAGAGGTGAGCCGTCCTCAGGAAAGGAGCTGATGAAGCTGCTGCTGCTAGATAGCTAATGTTTGCTAGCACCTCTGTCCTATGTAGCTACTGTTAGCTAGGAAATGTTAGCTAACTACCTAGCTAGCATTAGGTAAAACGTAGAAAAGTTATATTTTGAATATTTAAATTCTGCTAGATGATTTAGCATGAGATCATCGTTTGGCATGATATAGTTGGTTAGCTAAGGAGATCACATTTACTGGCTAGTTAACATTTGAATGCTAGCGAAGCTATCTGCTAGCTAACATTGACATGACATAATTTCCATGCAATTTGTTTAGTTAGCATTTTTGGAATTAACACGCTAGCTACCTAGTCATCTTACCTTTGAACTCAGGTATTGTCTCTAGCTAGGTCGCTGGTAAGTTAGCTAGCTTGCATCCTTTGTCAGCACACTAGTGGTTCCAATTTTAAGACTAACTAACTATCTAGCTAACTAGCTAGTGTATTAGCAAACTCCTTTAATCTATAGTAAATGTGGACTGTTCTAATATCTACTTATGGGTGAAGGGCATTTGCATGCTGCAGGTTCGGCAGCAGCTTGAAGGCTAGATGACGCCAAATGACTGAGCTGGAAGGGAGGAGGAGCCAAAGGCAAGGCTGGTGTGACATAGTGGGTACCCACTCTTTCCCTAACCATTGTTCACCGCTTTCCATACAATAATTTGGTAAACAAAGGAATAGGATTGTGTCCTGAATGGCACCATATTCCCTGGTCAAAACCAATGTGCTACATAGAGTGGCATGTCATTTGGGACGTACCCCAGGCAGGGCCGGATTAGGAAATCATAGGCCCCGGAGATTTGGTTTTATTATTTGTCAAATCTATGCCAAAGCTCATTGAAGTTGTGGTTGTGGCAGCTCGTGGTTGTCTAACACCCTGTCTTTTTTTGGGGCCCCTTATTTAGTATGCAGTTTTTATTTGTATTTTTTTTTTATTAATCAGTTACCCAATCAAGGCAGAGCTATCCAGTTACCCATGTGGGCCCTCTACCTCTTCTTCTCCCCGCTCTGATGATTAGCAGAGCAGCAGCAGGCAGCAGGCAGTCTACCCTCTACCTCTTCTCCTCCCCCATCTGATGATTAGCAGAGCAGCAGCAGGCAGTTCACCCTCTACCTCTTCTCCTCCCCCATCTGATGATTAGCAGAGCAGCAGCAGGCAACAGGCAGTCACCTCTACCTCTTCTCCTCCCCATCTGATGATTAGCAGAGCAGCAGCAGGCAACAGGCAGTCTACCCTCTTACCTCTTCTTCTCCCCGCTCTGATGATTAGCAGAGCAGCAGCAGGCAACAGGCAGTCTACCCTCTACCTCTTCTTCTCCCCGCTCTGATGATTAGCAGAGCAGCAGCAGGCAACAGGCAGTCTACCCTCTACCTCTTCTTCTCCCCCGCCTGATGATTAGCAGAGCAGCAGCAGGCAACAGGCAGTCTACCCCTACCTCTTCTTCTCCCCCATCTGATGATTAGCAGAGCAGCAGCAGGCAACAGGCAGTCTACTCCCTCTACCTCTTCTTCTCCCCCATCTGATGATTAGCAGAGCAGCAGCAGGCAACAGGCAGTCTACCCTCTACCTCTTCTTCTCCCCCCATCTGATGATTAGCAGAGCAGCAGCAGGCAGCAGGCAGTCTTCCTCATTGTTTTGCTGCCTGTTGGGCCACCCACGAGCCTGGGTCTGACCTGAATACGAAGCAAACTATCCCCTCTGACACTACACACAATGAGCACATCTGGACTGGACCCACTGTGTGTATGGGGTGGGTGCATGTATGCGTTCATGCGTGTGTGTGTGTGTGTACGTGTGTGAAATGACCCCCCTGACCCTATACACAACAATGACCAACATCTGCCCTCCATCCTAACCACCCATCAACACGACTGTTATTGTTGCTGCTTGTCTGCTCTCCTGCTGTGATTGTAAAGCCTGCCACGTTTCAAAACCTGGGCACCAAACACAGATGATTTGCTTTTTCCCCTTGTTGCCTACCATGTTCAATACCCCCCCCTCCCCCCAGTCTGGTGATTATAGCACGGAGTTGCCAGGACTTAGAATATGTGCAAACTGAAGACACACGCTCTCTCTCCATCCTGATTCTGGGTCTGTTAAAATGTTCTCTTTGCTGGCTCCACGAAAAGAAAAAAAAAAGAAAAAGAAAAAAAAAAAGAAAAAGAAAAAAAAGAAAGAAAAGAAAAGAAA
>NW_027004664.1:0-4795 GCF_036934945.1 Oncorhynchus masou masou
GTCAATATATTTATTTCATTTCATTTGCGATTTTCAAAAATAGTTAACGTTGCGTTATGCTAATGAGCTTGAGGCTATGAATTCGCACCCGGATACGGGATTGCTCGGACGCTAGATGTTAAGCTATAGTGAGCTTTTATTGGTCATTGCGCAGTATTTGAAGATTTGCTTCTCAACTTAGGTCCCGCCCTGTTCACACTCCCTCGCCCATGTTTGCATCAACCAACGGTCCCCCAACCACTTCGCTTCCTTCCATTGAAAATGAATGGGTTCCATAGTTTCATCGCCCCCTATTGTGTTCAGTGGCTACGTACTGTAAGGCGAGAAGTAGGAGTCAGATCCGGCTCGAAGGGGGTGTACTCTCTTACATTTTCAGTAGGCCTACTGTTGGACTCTTCACAAACAAAAGCTGACATTACAAACCAGAACAACTTCGGCGGAAGTGACTGTAAATATACACTGAAGTGTGCTCAACAGTTTCCTGTGTGTATCAAGAATGGTCGACTAACCAAAGGACGTCCAGCCAACTTGACACAACTGCTTAGGAGATTGTGGAGTCAACATGGACCTGGATCCCTGTGGAGATGCTTTCGACACCTTGTACAGTCAAACCCCGGTGAATTGAGGGGGGGGGGCAACTCCAATAATTAGGAAAGGTGTTCCTAATGTTTGGTATACTCAGTGGCCAGTTTATTAGGTACACCCATCTAGTACTGGGTCGGACCCCACTTTGCCACCGGACAGCCTGGTTCTTCAGGGCATGGAAACATTGCTCGATTGGTATCAAGGGACCTAGCACTTGCCATGAAAACATTCCACATACATACAGTCTCTTTGACACCCACGTCAGAATGGGGCAATGGATTCATGCCGCCCTATGCCAAATCCTTACGTTGCCAAGCCCTCGAGCATGGCCTTAACGGGAACCGGGGTTTGTTGGACCAGGCTGTCACGGCTTTCGACACGTAGCAGAAGGAGGAGCGGACCAAGTGCGGCGTGGTTGTTTATTCATTTTATTTTAATAAAGAAACTATACCGAATAAACTAACAAAAATAACAAACGTGCGAAAACCTAAAACAGCCCTATCTGGTTGCAAAACACAGAGACAGGAACAATCACCCACAAACACACAGTGAAACCCAGGTATGGTGAAACCTGTGAAACCTAAATATGGTTCCCAATCAGAGACAACGACTAACACCTGCCTCTGATTGAGAACCATATCAGGCCAGACATAGAAATAGACAAACACGACATCCAACATAGAATGCCCACTCAAGATCACACCCTGACCAACCAAAACACTTAAATATACAAAGTAAACTATGGTCAGGGTGTGACAGTACCAACTCCCAGGAAGGTGGTGCGGACCTCTGGCCGCAAAGCCTGAACCTATCGGGGAGGGTCTGGGTGGGCATCTGTCCGGCGGTGGCGAAGCTCTGGTGCTGGACGTGGCCCCCACTTCACCGTAATCTTCCCCACCTTGTCCGCTTCCGTGACCTCCTAGCCACGGCAACCCTACTTAATAATACGGGACAGAGGGGCAGCTCGGGACAGAGGGGCTCTTCAGACTCCGGCAGCAGCGCCGGACAGGCGGGGAGCCTCCGGCAGCAGCGCCGGACAGGCGGGGAGCCTCCGAGCAGCAGCGCCGGTCGAGGCGGGAGGCCTCCGGCAGCAGCGCCCGGTCAGGCCGGGAGCCTCCGGCAGCTTGGCGCCGGACAGGCGGGAGACTCCGGCAGCGTCTGGCTGCAGAGAGTCTGGCTGACTGACAGATCTGGAAGAGTCTGGCAGACTGGGCGGATCTGGAAGAGTCTGGCTGACTGGCGGATCTGGAAGAGTCTGGCTGACTGGCGGATCTGGAAGAGTCTGGCAGGCATGGCGGATCTGGAAGAGTCTGGCTGACTGAGCGGATCTGGAAGAGTCTGGCTGACTGGCGGATCTGGAAGAGTCTGGGTGACTGGCTGATCTGGAAGAGTCTGGGTGACTGGCTGATCTGGAAGAGTCTGGCTGACTGGCAGATCTGGAAGAGTCTGGTTGACTGGCAGATTTGGAAGAATCTGGTTGACTGGCAGATCTGGAAGAGTCTGGTTGGCCTTGGCAGATTTGGAAGAATCTGGTTGACTGGCAGATCTGGAAGAGTCTGGTTGACTGGCAGATCTGGAAGAGTCTGGTTGACTGGCGGATCTGGAAGAGTCTGGCTGAATGGCGGATCTGGAAGAGTCTGGCTGAATGGGCGGATCTGGAAGGAGTCTGGCTGACTGGCGGATCTGGAAGGAGTCTGGCTGACTGGCAGATCTGGAAGAGTGTGGCAGATTGGCGGATCTGGTGGAGTCTGGCTGACTGGCGAGATCCTGTCAGACTGAGCGGCTCTGGCTGCTCCATGCTGACTGCAAGCGGCTCTGGCTACTCCATGCTGACTGGCGGCTCCTGGCTGGCACTCCATGCTGACTGGCGGCTCTAGCTGCTCCATGCTGGCCTGGCGGCTCTGGCTGCTCCATGCTGACTGGCGGCTCTGGCTGCTCCATGCTGACTGGCGGCTCCTGGCTGCTCCATGCTGACTGGCGGCTCTGGCTGCTCCATGCAGACTGGCGGCTCTGGCTGCTCCATGCAGACTGGCAGCTCTGGCAGCTCCTTGCATACTGACAGCTCCTTGCAGACTGGCAGCTCCTTGTAGACTGGCGGCTCTGGCTGCTCCATGCTGACTGGCGGCTCTGGCTGCTCCATGCTGACTGGCGGCTCTGGCTGCTCCATGCTGACTGGCGGCTCTGGCTGCTCCATGCAGACTGGCGGCTCTGGCGGCTCCATGCAGACTGGCGGCTCTGCCGGCTCCATGCAGACTGGCGGCTCTGGCGGCTCCTTGCACACTGGCGGCTCCATGCAGACTGGCGGCTCTGGCTGCTCCATGCTGACTGGCGGCTCTGGCTGCTCCATGCTGACTGGCGGCTCTGGCTGCTCCATGCTGACTGGCGGCTCTGGCTGCTCCATGCAGACTGGCAGCTCTGGCGGCTTCTTGCAGACTGGCAGCTCTGGCAGCTCCTTGCAGACTGGCAGCTCCTTGCATACTGACAGCTCCTTGCAGACTGGCAGCTCCTTGCAGACTTGCAGCTCCTTGCAGACTGGCAGCTCCATGCAGACTGGCAGCTCCATGCAGACTGGCAGCTCTGGCTGTTCCATGAAGACTGACAGCTCTGGCTGCTCCATGCAGACTGACAGCTCTGGCTGCTCCATGCAGACTGACATCTCTGGCTGCTCCATGCAGACTGACAGCTCTGGCTGCTCCATGTAGCCTGGCATCTCTGGCTGCTCCATGCAGACTCACAGCTCTGGCTGCTTCATGCAGACTGGCAGCTCTGGCTGCTCCATGCAGACTGGCAGCTCTGGCTGCTCCATGCAAACTGGCAGCTCTGGCTGCTCCATGCAGACTGGCAGCTCTGGCTGCGCTAAACAGGCAGGAGACTCCGGCAACGCTGTAGAGGCGGAAGGCTCTGGTTGCGCTGAACAGGCGGGAGACTCCGGCAGCGCAGGAGAGGAGGAAGGCTCCGGCAGCGCTGGAGAGGCGAGGCGCACTGTAGGCCTGATTGCGTGGTGCTGGCACTGGTGGTACTGGGCCGAGGACACGCACAGGAAGCCTGGTGCGGGGAGCTGCCATCGGAGGGCTGGTGTGTGGAGGTGGCACAGGATGGGCTCGACCGTGAAGGCGTACTGGAGATCTTGAGAGCAGTGCTGGCACAGGACATGCAAGGCTAGGGAGTTGCACAGGAGGTCTGGTGCGTGAGGCTGGCACCAACTTCACCAGCCGACTAAAACGCACCACAGGACGAGTATGGAACGCTGACCCAGGTGCCATCAAATCCACGACACGCTCCGTCGGGCGAATTCCATACTTAAAGCACCAACACAGCAACTCCCTCATTACTCTCTCCTCCAATTTCCCCATTAACTCCTTCACAGTCTCTGTTTCGCTCACCTCCAACACCTGCTCTGGTTCTGGTCTCCTCCTTGGCTCCTCACGATAAACAGGGAGAGTTGGCTCAGGTCTGACTCCTGACTCTGCCAAACTCTCCCTGAGCCACCCCCCCAAGACATTTTTTGGGGCTGACTCTCGGGCTTCCATCCGCGTTGCCGTGCTGCCTCCTCATACCGGCGCCTCTCCGTTTTCGGCGCCTCTCCGTTTTCTCCGCCTCCAGTTCTTCATTGGGGTGGCGATATTCTCCAGGCTGAGCCCAGGGTCCTTCTCCGTCTAATTCGTCCTCCCATGTCCATTCCTTTTTTTGTTGCTCCTGCTGTTGCTTTTGCCTGTTACCACGCCGCTTGGTCCTCTTGTGGTGGGTGATTCTGTCACGGCTTTCGTCTGTAGAAGGAGGAGCGGACCAAAATGCAGCGTGGTTGTTATTCATTTTATTTTAATAAAGAAACTATACACGAATAAACTAACAAAAATAACAAACGTGTGAAAACCTAAAACAGCCCTATCTGGTGCAAAACACAGAGACAGGAACAATCACCCACAAACACACAGTGAAACCCAGGCTACCTAAATATGGTTACCAATCAGAGACAATGACTAACACCTGCCTCTGATTGAGAACCATATCAGGCCAGACATAGAAAAAGACAAACAAGACATCCAACATAGAATGCCCACTCAGATCACACCCTGACCAACCAAAACATAGAAACATACAAAGTAAACGATGGTCAGGGTGTGACACAGGCAATGTTTTTCCACTCCTCAATTGTCCAGTGTTGGTGATCACGTGCCCACTGGAACCGATTCTTCTTGTTTTTAGCTGA
>NW_027004665.1:0-4793 GCF_036934945.1 Oncorhynchus masou masou
ATACTCATCTCATATGTATATACTGTACTCGATACCATCTACTGTATCTTGCCTATGCTGCTCTGTACCATCACTCATTCACATATCCTTATGTACATATTCTTTATCCCCTTATACTGGATACTGGATGTAAAGATGGATGTAAAGATAATTGTGTAGTTTAGAGTGTGTAGACTTAGAGTGATTATCTTAATTTACCGAGGTTAGCTAGCCAGCTATTTGTCGTCCTTAACGTAGGAGATACTGTTAGCTAGCTAGCCAACAGCTAGCCAACGTCTACTGAATAGAACTTCAACAACTAAGTCAACATTCTTCGCTCCACAGGTAGTATCACATTTTCATTTCACTTCATTACAGTACAACGGTTTGATTTGTTTGATCGTAGCTAGCTAGCTACATAGCCGTCTTTGTATCTAAGACAATTGTGTAGTCTAGAGCGATTTTCTAGGTTAGCTAGCCAGCTATTGTCGTTCTTTTAACGTAACGCAACATAATCAACACTGCTAGCTAGCCAGCTAGCCAGCTAGCCCCTATAGCAGCACTGTAAAACTATTACACTCGACGGAACGACTTGATTAGTGTAGTGTCAACAACACAGCCACTGCCAGCTAGCCTACAAAGTCAACAACGCAGCCACTGCCAGCTAGCCTACTCCAGCAGTACTGTATCATTTCAATCATTTTAGTCAATAAGATTCTTGCTACGTAAGCTTAACTTTCTGAACATTCGAGACGTGTAGTCCACTTGTCATTCCAATCTCCTCTGCATTAGCATAGCCTCTTCTGTAGCCTGTCAACTCTGTGTCTTTCTATCCCTGTTCTCTCCTCTCTGCACAGACCATACAAACGCTCCACACCGCGTGGCCGCGGCCACCCTAATCTGGTGGTCCCAGCGCGCACGACCCACGTGGAGTTCCAGGTCTCCGGTAGCCTCTGGAACTGCCGATCTGCGGCCAACAAGGCAGACTTCATCTCAGCCTATGCCTCCCTCCAGTCCCTCGACTTCTTGGCACTGACGGAAACATGGATCACCACAGATAACACTGCTACTCCTACTGCTCTCTTCGTCCGCCCACGTGTTCTCGCACACCCCGAGAGCTCCTGGTCAGCGGGGTGGTGGCACCGGATCCTCATCTCTCCCAAGTGGTCATTCTCTCTTTCTCCCCTTACCCATCTGTCTATCGCCTTTGAATTCCATGCTGTCACAGTTACCAGCCCTTTCAAGCTTAACATCCTTATCATTTATCACCCTCCAGGTTCCCTCGGAGAGTTCATCAATGAGCTTGGATGCCTTGATAAGCTCCCTTTCCTGAGGACGGCTCACCTCTCACAGTCCTGGGCGACTTTAACCTCCCCACGTCTACCTTTGACTCATTCCTCTCTGCCTCCTTTCTTTCCACTCCTCTCCTCTTTTGACCTCACCCTCTCACCTTCCCCCCCCTACTCACAAGGCAGGCAATACGACCTCATCTTTACCAGATGCTGTTCTTCCACTAACCTCATTGCAACTCCCCTCCAAGTCTCCGACCACTACCTTGTATCCTTTTCTCTCTCGCCCTCATCCAACACTTCCCACACTGCCCCTACTCGGATGGTATCGCGCCGTCCCAACCTTCGCCTCTCTCCCCGCTACTCTCCTCTTCCATCCTATCATCTCTTCCCTCTGCTCATACCTTCTCCAACCTATCTCCTGATTCTGCCTCCCTCAACCCTCTTCCCTTTCTGCATCCTTTGACTCTCTATGTCCCCTATCCTCCAGGCCGGCTCGGTCCTCCTCCCGCTCCGTGGCTCGACGACTCATTGCGAGCTCACAGAACAGTGTTCGGCAGCCGAGCGGAAATGGAGGAAAATCGCTCTCCCTGCGGACCTGGCATCCTTTCACTCCTCCTCTCTACATTTTCCTCCTCTGTCTCTGCTGCTAAAGCCACTTTCTACCACTCTAAATTCCAAGCATCTGCCTCTAACCCTAGGAAGCTCTTTGCCACCTTCTCCTCCCTCCTGAATCCCCCCCCCCTCCTCTCTGCAGATGACTTCGTCAACCATTTTGAAAAGAAGGTCGACGACATCCGATCCTCGTTTGCTAAGTCAAACGACACCGCTGGTTCTGCTCACACTGCCCTACACTGTGCTCTGACCTCTTCTCCCTCTCTCTCCAGATGAAATCTCGCTTGTGACGGCCGGCCGCCCAACAACCTGCCCGCTGACCCTATCCTCCTCTCTTCTCCAGACCATTTCCGGAGACCTTCTCCCTTACCTCACCTCGCTCATCAACTCATCCCTGACCGCTGGCTACGTCCCTTCCGTCTTCAAGAGAGCGAGAGTTGCACCCCTTCTGAAAAACCTACACTCGATCCCTCCGATGTCAACAACTACAGACCAGTATCCCTTCTTTCTTTCTCTCCAAAACTCTTTGAACGTGCCGTCCTTGGCCAGCTCTCCCGCTATCTCTCTCAGAATGACCTTTCTTGATCCAAATCAGTCAGGTTTCAAGACTAGTCATTCAACTGAGACTGCTCTTCTCTGTATCACGGAGGCGCTCCGCACTGCTAAAGCTAACTCTCTCTCCTCTGCTCTCATCCTTCTAGACCTATCGGCTGCCTTCGATACTGTGAACCATCAGATCCTCCTCTCCACCTCTCCGAGTTGGGCATCTCCGGCGCGGCCCACGCTTGGATTGCGTCCTACCTGACAGGTCGCCCTACCAGGTGGCGTGGCGAGAATCTGTCTCCGCCACGCGCTCTCACCACTGGGGTCCCCAGGGCTCTGTTCTAGGCCCTCTCCTATTCTCGCATACACCAAGTCACTTGGCTCTGTCATAACCTCACATGGTCTCTCCTATCATTGCTATGCAGACGACACACACAATTAATCTTCTCCCTTTCCCCATTCTGATGACCAGGTGGCTAATCGCATCTCTGCATGTCTGGCAGACATATCAGTGTGGATGACGGATCACCACCTCAAGCTGAACTCGACAAGACGGAGCTGCTCCTCCTCCCGGGGAAGGACTGCCCGCTCCATGATCTCATCACGGTCGACAACTCCATTGTGTCCTCCTCCCAGAGCGCTAAGAACCTTGGCGTGATCCTGGACAACACCCTGTCGCTCTCAACTAACATCAAGGCGGTGGCCCGTTCCTGTAGGTTCATGCTCTACAACATCCGCAGAGTACGACCCTGCCTCACACAGGAAGCGGCACAGGTCCTAATCCAGGCACTTGTCATCTCCCGTCTGGATTACTGCAACCTCGCTGTTGGCTGGGCTCCCTGCCTGTGCCATTAAACCCCTACAACTCATCCAGAACGCCGCAGCCCGTCTGGTGTTCAACCAAAGTTCTCTCACGTCACCCCGCTCCTCCGCTCTCTCCACTGGCTTCCAGTTGAAGCTCGCATCCGTCTACAAGACCATGGTGCTGCTCACGGAGCTGTGAGGGAACGGCACCCCAGTACCTCCAGGCTCTGATCAGGCCCTACACCCAAACAAGGGCACTGCGTTCATCCACCTCTGGCCTGCTCGCCTCCCTACCACTGAGGAAGTACAGTTCCCGCTCAGCCCAGTCAAAACTGCTCCGCTGCTCTGGCCCCGCAAATGGTGGAACAAACTCCCTCACGACGCCAGGACAGCGGAGTCAATCACCACTTTCTGGAGACACCTGAAACCCCACCTCTTCAAGGAATACCTAGGATAGGATAAAGTGGTCCTTCTCACCCCCCCCCTTAAATGATTTAGATGCACTATTGTAAAGTGGCTGTTCCACTGGATGTCAGAAGGTGAATTCACCAATTTGTAAGTCGCTCTGGATAAGAGCGTTTGCTAAATGACTTAAATGTAAATGTAAATGTACTGTGTATAAGACAGTAGTTTAGGAATTGTTAGTTAGATTACTTGTTTGTTATTATTGCATTGTCGGAACTAGAAGCACAAGCATTTCGCTACACTCGCATTAACATCTGCTAACCATGTGTATGTGACAAATAAATTCAACGCACGTTGTAATGAACTCGCACACCGAATCAGCGTATTCGTCAATGTTGTTGCCTGACGCAATACAAAACATGTCCCAGTCAAATCAAATCAAAATCAAATCAAATTTATTTATATAGCCCTTCGTACATCAGCTGATATCTCAAAGTGCTGTACAGAAACCCAGCCTAAAACCCCAAACAGCAAGCAATGCAGGGTGAAGCACGGTGGCTAGGAAAAACTCCCTAGAAAAGCCAAAACCTAGGAAGAAACCTAGAGAGGAAACCAGGCTATGTGGGTGGCCAGTCCTCTTCTGGCTGTGCCGGGTAGAGATTATAACAGAACATGGCCAAGATGTTCAAATGTTCATAAATGACCAGCATGGTCGAATAATAATAAGGCAGAACAGTTGAAACTGGAGCAGCAGCACGGCCAGGTGGACTGGGGACAGCAAGGAGTCATCATGTCAAGTAGTCCTGGGGCATGGTCCTAGGGCCGCGGTTCAGTTGAAACTGGAGCAGCAGCACGGCCAGGTGGACTGGAGACAGCAAGGAGTCATCATGTCAGGTAGTCCTGGGGCATGGTCCTAGGGCATGGTCCAGTCCACGTGATGGAAGCAGTCTTGGAGTGTGGAATCAGCTTGGTCGGACCAGCGTTGGACAGACCTCAGCGTGGGAGCTTCTTGTTTCAGTTTCTGTCTGTAGGCAGGGATCAGCAAAATGGAGTCGTGGTCAGCTTTTCCGAAAGGGGGCGGGGCAGGGCCTTATATGCATCGCGGAAGTTAGAATAACAGTGATCCAAGGTTTTGCCAGCCCTGGTGGCGCAATCGAT
>NW_027004666.1:0-4793 GCF_036934945.1 Oncorhynchus masou masou
GGATGGGAGCGGTAGAGAGCTGTGTGGGATGAGGATGGGAGTGGCAGAGAGACGGTGTGGGAGGATGGGAGTGGTGAGTAGACAGTGTGTGTGTGAGGATGGGGTGGTAGGAGAGACAGTGTGAGGATGGGAGTGAGAAGAGACAGTGTGTGTGTGAGGATGGGAGTGGTAGAGACAGTGTGTGTGGAGGATGGGAGTGGTAGAGAGACAGTGTGTGTGTGATGATGGGAATGGTAGAGAGAGGTGTGGGGAGGACGGGGAGTGGTAGAGAGACAGTGTGTGTGGGAGGATGGGAGTGGTAGAGAGAGTGTGTGTGGGAGGATGGGGTGGTAGGAGAGACAGTGTGTGGGAGGATGGGAGTGGTAGAGAGACAGTGTGTGGGAGGATGGGAGTGGTAGAGAGACAGTGTGTGTGTGGGAGGATGGGGAGTGGTAGAGAGACAGTGTGTGTGTGAGGATGGGAGTGGTAGAGAGACAGTGTGTGGGAGGATGGGAGTGGCAGGGAGACAGTGTGGGAGGATGGGAGTGGTAGAGGAGACAGTGGAGGATGGGAGTGGAAGAGACAGTGCGGAGGATGGGAGTGGTAGAGAGACAGTGTGTGTGGGAGGATGGAGTGGTAGAGAGACAGTGTAGGAGGATGGAGTGTAGAGAGACAGTGTGTGGGGAGGATGGAGTGGTAGAGAGACATTGTGTGTGTGGGAGGATGAGTGGTAGAGAGACAGTGTGTGGGAGGATGGGAGCAGTAGAGAGACAATGTGTGTGGGAGTGACGGGGAGGGTAGAGACAGTGTGTGTGGGAGGATGGGATGGCAGAGAGACAGTGTGTGAGGATGGGAGTGGTAGAGAGACATTGTGTGTGGGAGGATGGGAGTGGTAGAGAGACAGTGTGGGAGGACATGGGGAGGATGGGAGGGCAGAGAGACAGTGTGTGGGAGGATGGGATGGGGAGTGGTGTGTAGAGAGACAGGTGTGTGTGAGGATGAAGTGGTAGAGAGACAGTGTGGGAGGATGGGAGTGGTAGAGAGACAGTGTGGGAGGATGGGAGTGGTAGAGAGATTAGCAGGAGGATAGGAGGGAAGAGACAGTGTGTAGGAGGATGGAGTGGTAGAGAGACAGTGTGGGAGGATGAGATGGCAGAGACATCATGCGTGATGACGGGGATGGCAGAGAGCATCGCGTGATATGACGGATGGCAGACGCGCGCGTGATGACGATGGCAGAGACATGGGAGGATGGGAGTGGTGAAGACAGTGTGTGTGGGAGGATGGGAGTGGTAGAAGACGGTGTGTGGGAGGATGGGAGTGGTAGAGAGACAGTGTGGAGGATGGGAGTGGAAGGAGTGTGTGTGGGGATGGGAGTGGTAGAGAGACAGTGTGAGGATGGGAGTGGTAGAGAGACAGTGTGTGTGTGGGAGGATGGGAGTGGTAGAGACAGTGTGAGGGATGGGAGTGGTAGAGACAGTGTGTGTGGTGGGGATGGGGTGTGTAGAGAGACAGTGTGAGGATGGGAGTGGAAGAGACAGTGTGTGTGTGTGTAGGAGGATGGGAGTGGTAGAGAGACAGTGTGTGTGTGTGAGGATGGGAATGGTAGAGACAGTGTGTGTAGGAGGATGGGAGTGGTAGAG
Source organism: Oncorhynchus masou masou (assembly GCF_036934945.1). Taxonomy (NCBI): domain Eukaryota; kingdom Metazoa; phylum Chordata; class Actinopteri; order Salmoniformes; family Salmonidae; genus Oncorhynchus; species Oncorhynchus masou. Next base: position 1,623 of record NW_027004666.1, read on the forward strand.
AGACAGTGTGTGTGTGAGGATGGGGAGTGGTAGACAGACAGTGTGAGGATGGGAGTAGAAGAGACAGTGTGTGTAGGAGGATGGGAGTGGTAGAGGAGACAGTGTGTGTAGGATGATGGGAGTGGTAGAGACATTGTGTGTGTGAGGATGGGAGTGGTAGAGAGACAGTGTGTGTGTGAGGATGGGAGAGAGACAGTGTGTGTGTGAGGATGGGAGTGGTAGAGAGACAGTGTGTGTGAGGATGGGAGTGGTAGAGAGACAGTGTGTGTGGGAGGATGGGAGTGGTAGAGAGACAGTGTGTGTGGGAGGATGGGAGTGGTAGAGAGACAGTGTGTGTGTGGGAGGATGGGATGGGAGTGGTAGAGAGACAGTGTGTGTGGGAGGATGGGAGTGGTAGAGAGACAGTGTGTGTGTGGGAGGATGGGAGTGGTAGAGACAGTGTGTGTGTGAGGATGGGGTGGTAGAGAGACAGTGTGTGTGGGAGGATGGGAGTGGTAGAGACAGTGTGTGTGGGAGGATGGGAGTGGTAGAGAGACAGTGTGAGGATGGGAGGAAGAGACAGTGTGTAGAGAGACAGTGGTGAGGATGGAGGATGAGAGTGGTAGAGAGACAGTGTGTGTGGGAGGATGGGAGTGGTAGAGAGACAGTGTGTGAGGATGGGAGGGGTAGAGAGACAGTGTGTGTGGAGGATGGGAGTGGTAGAGAGACAGTGTGTGTGTGAGGATGAGAGTGGTAGAGAGACAGTGTGTGTGTGAGGATGAGAGTGGTAGAGAGACGGTGTGAGGATGGGAGTGGTAGAGATACAGTGTGAGGATGGTTGTCGTAGAGAGACAGTGTGAGGATGGGAGTGGAGGAGTGAGGAGAGCAGTAGAGAGACAGTGTGTGTGTGAGGATGGGAGTGGTAAGAGAGACAGTGAGGAGGTGTGAGTGGAATGGGAGTGGTAGGGAGACAGTGTGTGTAGGAGGATGAGGAGTGGTAGAGAGACAGTGTGTGTGGAGGATGGGAGTGGTAGAGAGACAGTGTGTGTGGGAGGATGGGAGTGGTAGACAGACAGTGTGAGGATGGGAGTAGAGAGACAGTGTGTGTGTGAGGATGGGAGTGGTAGAGAGACAGTGTGTGTAGGAGGATGGGGAGTGGTAGAGAGACAGTGTGTGTGGGAGGATGGGAGTGGTAGAGAGACAGTGTGGGAGGATGGGAGTGGAAGAGAGACAGTGTGTGTGGGAGGATGGGAGTGGTAGAGAGACAGTGTGTGTGGGAGGATGGAGTGGTAGAGAGACAGTGTGTGGGAGGATGGGAGTGGTAGAGAGACAGGGAGGGATGGGGTTGTGTGTGGGAGGATGGGAGTGGAGAGACAGTGTGTGTGTGGGAGGATGGGAGTGGTAGAGAGACAATGTGTGTGGGAGGATGGGAGTGGTAGAGAGACAGTGTGTGTGGGGGATGGGAGTGGTAGAGAGACAGTGTGTGGGGAGTGGTAGAGAGACATTGTGTGTGTGGGAGGATGGGAGTGGTAGAGAGACAGTGTGTGTGGGAGGATGGGAGTGGTAGAGAGACAGTGTGTGTGTGAGGATGGGAGTGGTAGAGAGACAGTGTGTGTGGGAGGATGGGAGTGGTAGAGAGACAGTGTGTGTGGGAGGATGGGAGTGGTAGAGAGACAGTGTGAGGATGGGAGTGGAAGAGACAGTGTGTAGGAGGATGGGAGTGGTAGAGAGACAGTGTGAGGATGAGAGTGGTAGAGAGACAGTGTGTGTGTGGGAGGATGGGAGTGGTAGAGAGACAGTGTGAGGATGGGAGTGGTAGAGAGACAGTGTGTGGGATAGACTGGGAGTGGTAGAGAGATGGAGAAGGAGTGGTAGACAGACAGTGTGAGGATGGGAGTGGTAGAGAGACAGTGTGTGTGAGGATGGGGAGTGGAGAGAGACAGTGTGAGGATGGGAGTGGAGAGAGACAGTGTGTAGGAGGATGGGAGTGGTAGAGAGACAGTGTGTGATGTGAGGATGGGAATGGTAGACAGACAGTGTGTGTGAGGATGGATGGGAGAGACAGTGTGAGGATGGGAGGGAAGGACAGTGGTGTGTAGGAGGATGGGAGTGGTAGAGAGAGAACAGTGTGTGTGTGAGGATAGAAGTGGTAAGAGACAGTGTGTGTGTGGGAGGATGGGAGTGGTAGAGAGACAGTGTGTGTGGGAGGATGGGAGTGGTAGAGAGACAGTGTGTGTAGGAGGATGGGCCGGTAGGAGACAGTGTGTGTGTGGGATGGAGTAGGTACAGAGAATTCAGTGTGAGGATGGGTATCGTGGAAGCAGTGTGTGTAGTGAGGATGGGAGTGGTAGGGCAGTGTGTGTAGGATGATGGGAGCGGTAGAGGAACAGGCTGTGTGTGTGAGGATGGGAGTGGTAGAGGGAACAGTGTGTTTGTGAGGAATTGGGAGTGAGTAAGAGGGGGCAGAACAGTGAGATGGGGAGTGGCAGAGAGACAGTGTGTATGGGATGAGCAGGTGGTAGAGACGGTGTGTGTGTGAGGATGGGAGTGGTAGAGCCGTAGTGTGTGGAGGATGGGAGTGGTAGAGAGACAGTGTGTGTGTGAGGGATGGGAGTGGTAGAGGAGACAGGAAGTGTGTGGTGTGTGGATGGGGGTGGTAGAGAGACAGGTGTGTGTGGGAGGATGGGAGTGGTAGAGAGACAGTGTGAGGATGGGGAGTGGCAGAGGACAGTGTGAGGATGGGAGTGGTGAGAGACGAGTGTGAGGGATGGAGTGGTAGAGAGACAGTGTGAGGATGGGAGTGGTAGAGAGACAGGTGAGGATGGGAGTGGTAGAGAGACAGTGTGAGGATGGGAGTGGTAGAGAGAGCGTGTGGAGGATGGGAGTGGTAGAGAGAGCAGTGTGGGAGGATGGGAGTGGTAGAGAGACAGTGCGTGTGTGGGAGGATGGGAGTGGTGAGAGCGTGTGTGTGTGGATGGGAGTGGTAGAGAGGCAGTGTGTGTGAGGATGGGAGTGGTAGAGAGACAGTGTGAGGATGGGAGTGGTAGGGCAGTGTGTGTGGGAGAGATGGGAGTGGCAGAGAGACAGTGTGTGTGTGGGAGGATGGGAATGGTAGAGAGATTGTGTGTGGGAGGATGGGAGTGGTAGAGAGACAGTGTGTGTGGGAGGATAGGAGTGGTAGAGAGAGTGTGT
>NW_027004667.1:0-4790 GCF_036934945.1 Oncorhynchus masou masou
GAGAGAGAGAGAGAGAGAGAGGGCAGAGAGACAGAGAGAGAGAGAGAGAGAGAGAGAGAGAGGCAGAGAGAGAGAGACAGAGAGAGAGAGAGAGGCAGAGAGAGAGAGAGAGAGAGAGAGACAGAGAGAGAGAGAGAGAGAGAGAGAGAGAGAGGCAGAGAGAGAGAGAGGGAGGCAGAGAGAGAGAGACAGGAGAGAGAGAGAGGCAGGAGAGAGAGAGAGACAGAGAGAGAGAGAGAGAGAGAGAGACAGAGAGACAGAGAGAGAGAGAGAGAGAGAGAGGCAGAGAGAGAGAGAGAGACAGAGAGAGAGAGAGAGAGGCAGAGAGAGAGAGAGAGAGACAGAGAGAGAGAGAGGCAGAGAGAGAGACAGAGAGAGAGAGAGAGAGAGAGAGAGAGAGAGAGAGTACAGTGTGGGCAGAGTTACCTTCTTGATGCATTAAGATACAGGGTTTCTACAGCCCAGCCACACACAGGAAGTTACCCACACACACTTCATCACCCTCCCAGCCAGGCATCTGACTGAAGACTAACTTGTATCTTCTCCTTCCCTCCTGCCCCCAGGTCACAGGTCACGGAGTGGAGAGAGGGAAAGAGATGGCCAAATTAGTTGCTGAAACTTTAATATCCTACAAGTTAATAATTTAATATCTCAGCTGCCACCCACTTCAAAGGAATGTCATGTCTCCCGTCTTCCACACCCTCGCCCCCCTCTCTCTCCCTCCTACCCCGTCTTCCACACCCTCACCCCCCTCTCTCTCTCCTTCCCTGTCTTCCACACCCTCGCCCCCTCTCTCTCCCTCCTTCCCCGTCTTCCACACCTCGCCCCTCCCTCTCTCCTTCCTTCCCCTGTCTTCCACACCCTCGCCCACCTCTCTCTCTCTCCTCCTTCCCCCGTCTTCCACACCCTCCGCCCCCTCTCTCTCCCTCCCTACCCCGTCTTCCACACCCTCACCCCCTCTCTCTCTCCTTCCCGCGTCTTCCACACCCTCGCCCCCTCTCTCCTTCCTTCCCTGTCTTCCACACCCTGCCGCCCTCTCTCTCCTTCCTCTCCCTTCTTCCACAGCCCTCGCCCCCACTCTCTCTCCTCCTTCCCTGTCTTCACACCCCCACTCTCTCCTTCCTTCCCTGTCTTCCGCCCCTCTCTCTCCCTCCTTCCCCGTCTTCCACCCCCTCGCCCCCCTTTCCCTCCTTCCCCTGTCTTCCCACACCCTCACTCCCCCTCTCTCCCTCCTTCCCCGTCTTCCACACCCCTCTCTCTCCCTCCTTCCCCGTCTTCCACACTCCTCGCCCCCCCTCCAGCCCTCAGGACTTCCGAGTGTGGTTAAAACATGTTCATGGAGACTAGAGAGTGAATCATCTAGTGTTACTTCCTTTCTCAGATCTTCAACTTGTTCAAATTGTAATAGATGGCCATATCTATAGAGCACACACACACACACACACACACACATACACATACACATACACACGCACGACCACACACACACACACACACACAGGCACGCACACACACACACACAACGCGCACTCCTAGAGTAGATTATACAGTATAAGGGAAGCCAGTGTAAATCAATGGGGCGGCAGGTAGCCTAGTGGTTAGAGCATTGTACTTGCTAGATCGAATCTCAGAGCTGACAAGGTAAAAATCTGTCGTTCTGCCCCTGAACAAGGCAGTTAACCCACTGTTCCCTGGTAGGCCGTCATTGAAAATAAGATGTTGTTCTTAACTGACCTAGTTAAATGAAGGATACACGGAGAGGGAGTCTTGCTACAGCGTTCTCCTTCTGTCTATTTTACTGTGGAATAAATCATTCATATTCTGAATTTAATAACATTCTCAAATAGGTGTTTCTTTTGTCCAGGTGTGAAAGGGCAGTGTGGAGTGCAATAGCTATTGCATCATCTGTAGATCTGTTAGGGCGATATGCAAATTGTAGTGGGTCTAGGGTTTCTGGGATAATGGTTTTGATATGAGCCATTATCAGCCTTTCAAAGCACTTCATGGCTACAGACGTGAGTGCTACGGGTTGGTAGTCATTTAGGCAGGCATCCTTTGTGTTCTTGGGCACAGGGACTATGGTGTTCTGCATAAAATAAAACATGTTGGTATTTGTAACGAGTGTGCAAGTTCAGGGAGTGAGTGTTTTAATAAATAAATAAAATATACATGCAACACAAACAAACACACCGGCGTGGAAACAGAGGCAATAATACCAGAGGAAAGAACCAAGAGGAGAGACAGATATAGGGAAGATAATCAAGGAGGTGATGGAGTCCAGGGGAAAGACAGATAGAGGGAAGATAATCAAGGAGGTGATGGAGTCCAGGTGAGTGACAGATAGAGAAGATAATCAAGGAGGTGATGGAGTCCAGGTGAGTGACAGATATAGAGAAGATAATCAAGGAGGTGATGGAGTCCAGGGGAAAGACAGATAGAGGGAAGATAATCAAGGAGGTGATGGAGTCCAGGTGAGTGACAGATAGAGGGAAGATAATCAAGGAGGTGATGGAGTCCAGGTGAGTGACAGATAGAGGGAAGATAATCAAGGAGGTGATGGAGTCCAGGTGAGTGACAGATAGAGGGAAGATAATCAAGGAGGTGATGGAGTCCAGGTGAGTGTCATGAGGTGCAGTGACGACACTGGTCAGCGCACGTTACACGTCCTGGTAATCCGTCTGGCCCTGCGGCTTTGTGAATGTTGACCAGCCTAAAAGTCTTGGCTGCGGAGAGCATGATCACACAGTCCTCCAGAACAGCTGGTGCTCTGCATGTTTCAGTGTTATTTTCCTCGAAGTGAGCATTGAAGTAGTTTAGCTCATCTGTTAGGCTCAGCTCTTGGCTGCTTTCCTTTGTAGTCTGTAATGGTTTGCAAGCCCTGTCATATTTGACGTGCGTCAGAACTGGTGAGTACGATTCGATCTTAGTCCTGTATTGATGCTTTGCCTGTTTGATGGTTCGTCGGAGGGATTTCTTATAAGCTTCAGGGTTAGAGTCCCGCTCCTTGAAAGCGGCAGCTCTAGCCTTTAGCTCAGTGTGGATGTTGCCTGTAATCCATGGCTTCTGGTTGCGATATGTACGTACGGTCACTGTGGGGACAACATCATCGATGTACTTATTGATGAAGCCAGTGACTGATGTGGTGTACCCAATGCCATCGGAAGAATCCCTGAACATATTCCAGTCTGTGCTGAAAAACAGTCCTGTGGCTTAGCATCTGCTTCATCTGACTACTTTTTTATTGACCGAGTCACTGGTGCTTCCTGCTTTAATTTTTGCTTGTAAGAGGAATCAGGAGGATGGAATTGTGGTCATATTTTGCCAAATGGAGGGCGAGGGAGAGCTTTGTACGCATCTCTGTGTGGTCCAGAAATTTTTCCCTCTGGTTACGCATTTACATGTTGATAGAAATGAGGTAAAACTGATTTAAGTTTCCCTGCATTAAAGTCCCCGGCCACTCAGGAGCGCCGCCTCTGGATGAGCCGTTTACTATGGCTGAATACAGCTCATCGAGTGCTGTCTTAGTGCCAGCCTAGGTCTGTGGTGGAATGTAGACAGCTACAAAAAATAGAACAGAACAGCAGTCAAGACCCTCAGCAGGTGGCTTGGATGACCGTGTGTGTTTGTGTGCCTGTATGGATGTCTATTCCGTAGTCAAATAGATTTTCCCTGAACTACCTGAACCAGCTCTCAGTCACGCCAGAAAAATGTAATTAAAGGCAGTAAACAAACATTAGTAGTAGAGGGTGTAGGGCGGGGGGGGGAGGAGGAGATGGGAATGGGGAAGACAAGGGTGGAGGTTGGAATAGGGTTAGGAGGGAGGATGGGTGGGAGAGAGGGTAGGAGGGGGGGAAATTGGAGGAGACAGAGAGGGATGAGGGGGGGGCAGGAAGGGAGGAGGGTGAGGAAGGGAAGACAGGGTAATAAACTAACACAGAGTCATGACTCAGCACGAGGGGGTGGATGGGAAGACAGAGCAATAAACTAACACAGAGTCATGACTCAGCACGAGGGGGAGGAGGGGAAGACAGGTTAATACACTAACACAGAGTCATGACTCAGCACGAGGGGGAGGAGGGGAAGACAGAGCAATAAACTAACACAGAGTCATGACTCAGCACGAGGGGGAGGAGGGGAAGACAGAGCAATAAACTAACACAGAGTCATGACTCAGCACGAGGGGAGGAGGGGAAGACAGAGCAATAAACTAACACAGAGTCATGACTCAGCACGAGGGGGAGGATGGGAAGACAGAGCTAATAAACTAACACAGAGTCATGACTCAGCACGAGGGGAGGATGGGAAGACAGAGCAATAAACTAACACAGAGTCATGACTCAGCACGAGGGGGAGGAGGGGAAGACAGAGCAATAAACTAACACAGAGTCATGACTCAGCACGAGGGGGAGGATGGGAAGACAGAGCAATAAACTAACACAGAGTCATGACTCAGCACGAGGGGAGGATGGGAAGACAGAGCAATAAACTAACACAGAGTCATGACTCAGCACGAGGGGGAGGATGGGAAGACAGAGTCAACAAACTAACACGGAGTGCATGACTCTGTCGCGACGGGGGAGGAGGTAAGACAGTTGCACTAAACGCACGACAGAGTCATGACTCAGCACGAGGGGAGGATGGAAGACAAATAAACTAACACAGAGTCATGACTCAGCACGAGGGGAGGATGGAAGACAGAGCAATAAACTAACACAGAGTCATGACTCAGCACGAGGGGAGGAGGAAGACAGAGCAATAAATTAACACAGAGTCATGACTCAGCACGAGGG
>NW_027004668.1:0-2500 GCF_036934945.1 Oncorhynchus masou masou
TCTCTGGCTCTCTCTGTCTCTGTCTCTCTCTCTCTCTGTCTCTCTCTCTCTCTCTCTCTGCCTCTCTCCCTCCCTCTCTCTGCCTCTCTCTCTCTCTCTCTGTCTCTCTCCCCCTGTCTCTCTCCCTCTGTCTCTCTCCCTCTGTCTCTGTCTCTCTCCCTCTCTCTCTGTCTCTCCCTCTCTCTCTGTCTCTCTCCCTCTGTCTCTGTCTCTCTGTCTCTCTCCCTCTCTCTCTGGCTCTCTGGCTCTCTCTCTGGCTCTCTCTCTCTGGCTCTCTCTGTCTCTGTCGCTGTCTCTCTCTCTCTGTCTCTCTCTCTCTCTGTCTCTCTCTCTCTGTCTCTCTCCCTCTCTCTCTGTCTCTCTCTCTCTGTCTCTCTCCCTGTCTGGCTCTCTGGCTCTCTCTCTGGCTCTCTCAATTCAATTCAATTCAATTCAATTCAAGGGGCTTTATTGGCATGGGAAACATGTGTTAACATTGCCAAAGCAAGTAAGGTAAACAATAAAAATTAACAGTAAACATCACACATACAGAAGTTTCAAAACAATAAAGACATTACAAATGTCATATTATATATATATATATATATATACAGTGTTTTTACAAGGTACAAATGGTAAAGGACACAAGATAAAATAAATAAGCATAGATATGGGTTGTATTTACAATGGTGTTTGTTCCTCACTGGTTGCCCTTTTCTCGTGGCAACAGGTCACAAATCTTGCTGCTCTGATGGCACACTGTGGAATTTCACCCAGTAGATATGGGAGTTTTTCCAAAATTGGATTTGTTTTGAATTCTTTGTGGATCTGTGTAATCTGAGGGAAATATGTCTCTCTAATATGGTCATACATTGGGCAGGAGGTTAGGAAGTGCAGCTCAGTTTCCACCTCACTTTGTGGGCAGTGAGCACATAGCCTGTCTTCTCTTGAGAGCCATGTCTGCCTACGGCGGCCTTTCTCAATAGCAAGGCTATGCTCGCTGAGTCTGTACATAGTCAAAGCTTTCCTTAATTTTGGGTCAGTCACAGTGGTCAGGTATTCTGCCGCTGTGTACTCTCTGTGTAGGGCCAAATAGCATTCTAGTTTGCTCTGTTTTTTTGTTAATTCTTTCCAATGTGTCAAGTAATTATCTTTTTGTTTTCTCATGATTTGGTTGGGTCTAATTGTGCTGCTGTCATGGGGCTCTGTAGGGTGTGTTTGTGGAACAAACCAGATCCCAACTTGCTTGAGACTCTTCTCCAGTTCACTCTCTCATGGTGATGGCTTTGTTGTGGAAGGTTTGGGAATAGGGCTTCCTTTTAGGTGGTTATGGGAATTTAACAGCTCTTTTTCTGGATTTTGATATTAGTGGGTATCGGCTAATTCTGCTCTGCATGCATTATTTAGTGTTCCTACGTTGGCCACACGGAGGATATTTTTGCAGAATTCTGCGTGCAGAGTCTCAATTTGGTGTTTGTCCCATTTTGTAAGTCTTGGTTGGTGAGCGGGACCCAGACCTCATGACTGCATAAGGCCAATGGGCTCTATGACTGATTCAAGTATTTTAACCAAATCCTAATTGGTATGTTGAAATTTATGTTCCTTTTGATGGCATAGAATGCCCTTCTTGCCTTGTCTCTCAGATCGTTCACAGCTTTGTGGAAGTTACCTGTGGCACTGATGTTTAGGCCAAGGTATGTATGGTTTTGTGTGTCTAGGGCAACAGTGTCGAGATGGAATTTATATTTGTGGTCCTGCTGACTGGACCTTTTTGGAACACCATTATTTTGGTCTTACTGAGATTTACTGTCAGGGCCCAGGTCTGACAGAATCTGTACATAAGATCTAGGTGCTGCATAGGCCCTCCTTGGTTGGTGACAGAAGCACCAGATCATCAGCAAACAACAGACATTTGACTTCAGATTCTAGTAGGGTGAGGCCGGGTGCTGCAGACTTTTCTAGTGCCCGCGCCAGTTCGTTGATATGTTGAAGAGGGTGGGGCTTAGCTGCATCCCTGTCTAACCCACGACCCTGTGTGAAGAAATTTGTGTGTGTTTTGCCAATTTTAACCGCACACTTGTTGTTTGTGTACATGGATTTTATGATGTCGTATGTTTTGCCCCCAACACCACTTTCCATCAGTTTGTATAGCAGACCCTCATGCCAAATTGAGTCGAATTGGCTTTTTGAAATCAACAAAGCATGAGAAGACTTTGCCTTTGTTTTGGTTTGTTTGGTTGTCAATTGGGGTGTGGTGAATACATGGTCTGTTGTACGGTAATTTGGTAAAAAGCCAATTTGACATTTGCTCATTTATTGTTTTCCATTGAGGAAGTGCAGTCTGCTGTTAATGATAATGCAGAGGATTTTCCCAAGGTTACTGTTAGTATATTCGGTGGTGTGGGGTCAAATTTGTCTCCATTTTTGTGGATTGGGGTGATCAGTCCTTGGTTCCAAATATTGGGGAAGATGCCAAGGCTAAGGATGATGTTAAAGAGTTTTAGTATAGCCAATTGGAATT
>NW_027004669.1:0-4788 GCF_036934945.1 Oncorhynchus masou masou
AGGGGGAATGTATGGGTGACGTGATGGTGATGAAGAGGGGGAATGGACAGTATGGGAGATAGATGTGATGGTGATGAAGAGGGGGATGTATGTGCCATGGGGATAGACGTGATGGTGATGAAGAGGGGGAATGTATGTGCCATGGGGATAGATGTGATGGTGATGAAGAGGGGGAATGTATGTGCCATGGGGATAGATGTGATGGTGATGAAGAGGGGGAATGTATGTGCCATGGGGATAGATGTGATGGTGATGAAGAGGGGGAATGTATGTGCCATGGGGATAGATGTGATGGTGATGAAGAGGGGGAATGTATGTGCCATGGGGATAGATGTGATGGTGATGAAGAGGGGGAATGTATGTGCAATGGGGATAGACGTGATGGTGATGAAGAGGGGGAATGTATGTGCCATGGGGATAGACGTGATGGTGATGAAGAGGGGGAATGTATGTGCCATGGGGATAGACGTGATGGTGATGAAGAGGGGGAATGTATGTGCCATGGGGATAGACGTGATGGTGATGAAGAGGGGGAATGTATGTGCCATGGGGATAGATGTGATGGTGATGAAGAGGGGGAATGTATGTGCCATGGGGATAGATGTGATGGTGATGAAGAGGGGGAATGTATGTGCCATGGGGATAGATGTGATGGTGATGAAGAGGGGGAATGTATGTGCAATGGGGATAGATGTGATGGTGATGAAGATGGGGGAATGTATGTGCCATGGGGATAGATGTGATGGTGATGAAGAGGGGGAATGTATGTGCCATGGGGATAGATGTGATGGTGATGAAGAGGGGGAATGTATGTGCCATGGGGATAGATGTGATGGTGATGAAGAGGGGGAATGTATGTGCCATGGGGATAGACGTGATGGTGATGAAGAGGGGGAATGTATGTGCCATGGGGATAGATGTGATGGTGATGAAGAGGGGGAATGTATGTGCCATGGGGATAGATGTGATGGTGATGAAGAGGGGGAATGTATGTGCCATGGGGATAGATGTGATGGTGATGAAGAGGGGGAATGTATGTGCCATGGGGATAGATGTGATGGTGATGAAGAGGGGGAATGTGATGTGCATGGGGATAGACGTGATGGTGATGGGGATATGTGCCATGGGGATGTGATGGTGATGAAGAGGGGGAATGTATGTGCCATGGGGATAGATGTGATGGTGATGAAGAGGGGGAATGTGGAGATGTGCCATGGGGATAGACGTGATGGTGATGAAGAGGGGAATGTATGTGCCATGGGGATAGATGTGATGGTGATGAAGAGGGGGAATGTATGTGCCATGGGGATAGATGTGATGGTGATGAAGAGGGGAATGTATGTGCCATGGGGATAGATGTGATGGTGATGAAGAGGGGGAATGTATGTGCCATGGGGATAGATGTGATGGTGATGAAAGGGGGAATGTATGTGCCATGGGGATAGATGTGATGGTGATGAAGAGGGGAATGTATGTGCCATGGGGATAGATGTGATGGTGATGAAGAGGGGAATGTATGTGCCATGGGGATAGATGTGATGGTGATGAAGAGGGGGAATGTATGTGCCATGGGGATAGATGTGATGGTGATGAATGTAGTACCATGGGGATAGATGTGATGGTGATGAAGAGGGGGGGAATGTATGTGCCATGGGGATAGATGTGATGGTGATGAAGAGGGGGAATGTATGTGCCATGGGGATAGATGTGATGGTGATGAAGAGGGGGAATGTATGTGCCATGGGGATAGATGTGATGGTGATGAAGAGGGAGAATGTATGTGCCATGGGGATAGATGTGATGAGTGATGAAGAGGGGAATGTATGTGCCAATGGGGATAGATGTGATGGTGATGAAGAGGGGGAATGTATGTGCCATGGGGATAGATGTGATGGTGATGAAGAGGGGGAATGTATGTGCCATGGGGATAGATGATGATGTATGTGATGAAGAAGAGGGGGAATGTATGTGCCATGGGGATAGATGTGATGGTGATGAAAGGGGGAATGTATGTGCCATGGGGATAGATGTGATGGTGATGAAGAGGGGGAATGTATGTGCCATGGGGATAGATGTGATGGTGATGAAGAGGGGGAATGTATGTGCCATGGGGATAGACGTGATGGTGATGAAGAGGGGAATGTACAGTATGTGCCATGGGGATAGATGTGATGGTGATGAAGAGGGGGAATGTATGTGCAATGGGGATAGATGTGATGGTGATGATGGCCATGGGGATAGATGTGATGGTGAGAAGGGGAATGTATGTGCCATGGGGATAGATGTGATGGTGATGAAGAGGGGGAATGTATGTGCCATGGGGATAGATGTGATGGTGATGAAGAGGGGGAATGTATGTGCCATGGGGATAGATGTGATGGTGATGAAGAGGGGGAATGTATGTGCCATGGGGATAGATGTGATGGTGATGAAGAGGGGGAATGTATGTGCCATGGGGATAGATGTGATGGTGATGAAGAGGGGGAATGTATGTGCCATGGGGATAGATGTGATGGTGATGAAGAGGGGAATGTATGTGCCATGGGGATAGATGTGATGGTGATGAAGAGGGGGAATGTATGTGCCATGGGGATAGATGATGGTGATGAAGAGGGGAATGTATGTGCCATGGGGATAGATGTGATGGTGATGAAGAGGGGGGAATGTATGTGCCATGGGGATAGATGTGATGGTGATGAAGAGGGGGAATGTATGTGCCATGGGGATAGATGTGATGGTGATGAAGAGGGGGAATGTATGTGCCATGGGGATAGATGTGATGGTGATGAAGAGGGGGAATGTATGTGCCATGGGGATAGATGTGATGGTGATGAAGAGGGGAATGTATGTGCCATGGGGATAGATGTGATGGTGATGAAGAGGGGGAATGTATGTGCCATGGGGATAGATGTGATGGTGATGAAGAGGGAATGTATGTGCCATGGGGATAGATGTGATGGTGATGAAGAGGGGAATGTATGTGCCATGGGGATAGATGTGATGGTGATGAAGAGGGGGAATGTATGTGCCATGGGGATAGATGTGATGGTGATGAAGAGGGGAATGTATGTGCCATGGGGATAGATGTGATGGTGATGGGGATATGAAGGAGGGAATGATGATGATGGTGATGAAGAGGGGGAATGTATGTGCCATGGGGATAGATGTGATGGTGATGAAAGGGAATGTATGTGCCATGGGGATAGATGTGATGGTGATGAAAGGGGGAATGTATGTGCCATGGGGATAGATGTGATGGTGATGAAGAGGGGGAATGTATGTGCCATGGGGATAGATGTGATGGTGATGAAGAGGGGGAATGTATGTGCCATGGGGATAGACGTGATGGTGATGAAGAGGGGAATGTATGTGCCATGGGGATAGATGTGATGGTGATGAAGAGGGGAATGTATGTGCCATGGGGATAGATGTGATGGTGATGAAGAGGGGGAATGTATGTGCCATGGGGATAGATGTGATGGTGATGAAGAGGGGAATGTATGTGCCATGGGGATAGATGTGATGGTGATGAAGAGGGGGAATGTATGTGCCATGGGGATAGATGTGATGGTGATGAAGAGGGGAATGTATGTGCCATGGGGATAGATGTGATGGTGATGAAGAGGGGGAATGTATGTGCCATGGGGATAGATGTGATGGTGATGAAGAGGGGGAATGTATGTGCCATGGGGATAGATGTGATGGTGATGAAGAGGGGAATGTATGTGCCATGGGGATAGATGTGATGGTGATGAAGGGGGAATGTATGGCCATAGGGATAGATGTGATGGTGATGAAAAGGGGAATGTATGTGCCATGGGGATAGATGTGATGGTGATGAAGAGGGGAATGTATGTGCCATGGGGATAGATGTGATGGTGATGAAAGAGGGAATGTATGTGCCATGGGGATAGATGTGATGGTGATGAAGAGGGGGAATGTATGTGCCATGGGGATAGATGTGATGGTGATGAAGAGGGGGAATGTATGTGCCATGGGGATAGATGTGATGGTGATGAAGAGGGGGAATGTATGTGCCATGGGGATAGATGTGATGGTGATGAAGAGGGGGAATGTATGTGCCATGGGGATAGATGTGATGGTGATATGAAGAGGGGAATGTATGTGCAATGGGGATAGATGTGATGGTGATGAAGATGGGGGAATGTATGTGCCATGGGGATAGATGTGATGGTGATGAAGAGGGAATGTATGTGCCATGGGGATAGAGCGTGATGTGATGAAGAGGGGAATGTATGTGCCATGGGGATAGATGTGATGGTGATGAAAAGGGGGAATGTATGTACCATAGGGATAGATGTGATGGTGATGAAGAGGGGAATGTATGTGCCCATTGATGATGGTGATGAAGAGGGAATGTGATGTGCCATGATGATGGTGATGAAGAGGGGAATGTATGTGCCATGGGGATAGATGTGATGGTGATGAAGAGGGGGAATTATGTGCCATGGGGATAGACGTGATGGTGATGAAGAGGGAATGTATGTGCCATGGGGATAGATGTGATGGTGATGAAGAGGGGAATGTATGTGCCATGGGGATAGATGTGATGGTGATGAAGAGGGGGAATGTATGTGCCATGGGGATAGATGTGATGGTGATGAAGAGGGGAATGTATGTGCCATGGGGATAGATGTGATGGTGATGAAGAGGGAATGTATGTGCCATGGGGATAGATGTGATGGTGATGAAGAGGGGGAATGTATGTGCCATGGGGATGAAGCGTGATGGTGATGAAGAGGGAATGTATGTGCCATGGGGATAGAT
>NW_027004670.1:0-4785 GCF_036934945.1 Oncorhynchus masou masou
ATGACCGCAGTTTGATCAGCGAAAGGAAAGAGAAGGTGATGGCGACGGGAGACTTTACGTCGGCCCCTGCGGCGCGACTTTTGAACACAATCCGGTTTGTCGGGAAAGAAATGGATGGAATACAATTCGCTATTGGAAGAAGGAGTTTTGCAAGGGAAGTCATCTTTGAATTTCTGGGAGTGACGACGGAACGAATCTACTGCTACAGGGATTTTCCTGCACGGAATGCTTTCGAGGTCACCTTCACGGGGGATTACCTGTGCCAAGAAGCTTGGAACAAGTGCCTGGAGCACAAGGACGAAACACCGATCTCCAACTTCAACGTGGAGCCTCTATTTGCAAGTCGGGTAAGGACCATAACAGTCTGCATGCAAAATCCGTATGTGAAAGAGCAGGATATTCGATCCTTCCTAAGTAAATACTGTGATGTATTGGGGGATGGAACAAAAGAAATGGATTATGATGGTATGTGGAATGGGAAGAGAAAATACGCTGTCCGATTTAGAACACGGGTGGGAGGAATTGAACATCCCCCAGCGTCCTTCTACATTGGCGGTGTAAAGGGGTACCTTTACTTTTATGGACAGCCCAAAACATGTAGAAGATGCGGAGAAGAGGGCCACATTGCAGCGCTGTGCCCGAACACTTTCTGCAGAAACTGCTCGGAGACGGATCATCAGGCAAGGGATTGTAAAAAACCCAAATCGTGCAATCTGTGCGATTCATTTGAGCACATGTTCAAGGACTGCCCTGACAGACACAAAACCTACGCGGAATCACTGCGAAACATCGAGGTGGTAATGGAAGAGATCTCAAGAGACCATGCACCCGCACCTGAGAACCTCCCGAGGCCTCTTCCGGAGGCTTCTCCGGGAATGGTCCCGGGGGATGTGGCGGAGCCCTACGTTTTAGAGAATCCGGTGGCAGGAACTTCGGCTCAACCAGAACAGGTGGCAACAGAGGAGTCGTCACAGGGGATAATAATATCAGATAACCCGGTGGAGAGGAGAATACAGTGGGGAGAAACAGAAGTGGATAAAGAGATGGATTGGACCGAGGGGAAGAGAACAGCAAAAAGGAAAGTACCAGGGAAGAGGCTGGACAAAGAGGCAAAAAAACAAATAATAGAGACATCCAACAGGTTCCACGTTCTGGAGAACAAGGAGCCGGGAGAGCAAGGAGCTCCAGGTCCTGAGTCGCCCTCAGCGGGAGAGCCTCCACCAGTGCCTTTGGTCGTACCATTAGAGGAGGATAGCGAGGGCAGCGGGGATTTCCAGCTAGAATTCCTGAGTAGCTCTATGGTGGAAAGCTTGACGTCAACAACAATGTTTCGGACCAAGGGGCAAAGGGACGGAACATAAAAGAAAATGATGTTTAATGTCCTGTCAGTTAACGCCAGGGGATTGAGAGACACTGTCAAGAGGACATCTTTGTTTTTTTCATTAAAGGCACTGGACTTCCAAGTGTGCTTCCTTCAGGAGTGTCACCTAAAGAACGAAGAGGACATCAAAAGGTTCAGCAAGGAATGGAAGGCAGGTGCTTCAGTATGGAGCATAGGTAATGTGCACTCAGATGGGGTAGGGATAATATTTAAAAATACTGAGTTTGTAATTGAGGAGGTAATAGGTGTAATTCCAGGGAGGCTCGTATATATAGATGGCAGGCTGAACAACAACAAGCTGCGCCTAGTAAATGTGTACGCTCCTGCAGTAAAAGGGGAAAGGTTAGATTTCTTCAAGCACTTACCAAATGTTCTGTGCACAAACCGCATGGTGATAATGGGGGGGGATTGTAACACAGACCTAGACGGGGAATATGATTTTACTGCACAATATTTAAAAATGTTTTGGGTGATTACAACTTGGCAGATACATATAGGAGACACAATAAGAAAGGTATAGGGCATACATGGAGAAACTCAAGAGGAGCAAGCAAAAGATTAGATTATCTGTTTGTATCCAAGACCACCCAAAGTTTGAGCTTCTCCATATATCCAAATTGGTTTTCAGATCATGACACAATTGGGGTTTCTTGCGAAATTAAAGGGGTGGAGATAGGAAGAGGATTTTGGAAGTTTAACACGAAGGTGCTAGAAGGCATGGATTTTAGGGCCGAGTTTACGTCCTTTTATAATTCATGGAGGGACATGAAATGGGCATTTAAAAACACAGCTGAATGGTGGGAGGCGGTAAAAATCAAAATAAAGTATTTTTGCCAAATTTATAGCAAAAGGAAAAAACAGGAAGAAAGGCATCTTGATAAAGAACTGCAAGAAGAATTACAGGCCATACATTCTGAAATAAATGAGGGTAAGCAGGTGTGTGGGGAGGAATACAGAAACATCCAAAAGAAAATAGAACACAACATTGAAACAAGGGTCAAGAACTTTACGTTTTTGGCCAAAATAACAGAAAAAGAGCAAGATGAAAAATGTTCAAAGTTTTTTTTCCAGAGTATTAAAGAAAAACAAAGAAAGTCTGTAATTACCGAATTAGAAACAGGTAGAGGGAAAGTTACAAAAAAAGAAGATTTAATGGCGCACGCTCAGGAATTCTACCAAGTTTTGTTTAAGAAGGGAGAAGTGGAAAAAGCAAGAATGGAGGAATTATTAAATAGTATAAGCAAAAAACTAAACAATGAAGAAAGGACACATTTAGAAAGGGAGGTATCCAAAAAGGAAATAGAGGAGGCAATGAAATCTCTGAAGGCTGATAAAACACCAGGGAGTGATGGATTACCAAAATAATTTTATTGTTGTTTCTGGGGTATCCTAGGTGAGGATTTACTGGAGGTGTACAAAGAGATCTTGGTCGAGGGGTTGATGCCGGAATCTATGAGGTCCGGCGTAATAAGCTTAATTTACAAGAAGGGTGGAAAAGAGCTTTTAAAAAATTGGAGGCCCATTACCTTGCTAAATGTGGACAATAAAATTTTGGGGAAAGTAATAACAAATAGGATGAAAGAGGTAATGCCAAGCCTGGTTAATGAGGACCAGACATGCGGGGTTAGGAATAGGTCTGCAACATATAACCTACAGTTAACCAGAGATGTGATCGTTTGGGCCAAGGACAGAAACCTACCTTTGTGTGTGTTGAATGTCGATCAGGAGAAGGCGTTCGACAGGGTCAGTCACGAGTTCCTGTTCTCAATTCTAGAAAGAATGAATTGTGGCACGACTATGGTTAAGTGGGTTAAGACAATGTACAATAAGGCATACAGTAGAGTACAAATTAACGGGTTTCTCAGTAAACCAGTACTACAAGAAGGTGGGGTGAGACAGGGGTGCCCATTGTCCCCACTACTGTACGTGTTATTTGCTGAACCGCTAGCAAATTTGATGAGGAACGATACAGGTATAGACGGGGTGCATATCCCAGGGAGTAATGGAGAAAGGGTTAAAATTGCCCAGTATGCAGACGACACCACTTTGTTTTTATGTTCTGACCGAGCGATAGATAGGGCGATTGTACTGTTGAAAACTTATGGAGAAGCAGTGGGGTCAAAAGTTAATTTGGGGAAGTCCTCTATGATGTACTGCGGTGCCTGGGAAGGGAGAACAGAGGGCAAGGGAGGTATAACTGTCTGTAAAGATGGTCTAAAAATATTAGGGGTGTATTTCTTTCAAGAGGATGGGATAAAGGAAAATTGGGAAGGAAAGATTGAAAAAGTAAAGGTAAAACTCAATATGTGGAAAAGCAGAAGGTTAACGATTAGCGGAAAGATTATGGTAATAAAAACAGATATATTACCAACCTTAATCTACCTGGCACTGGTATTCCCAATCAATGCCAGGAGCAAAATCGTTGTGACAAGGTTGATATTTTCATTTATATGGGGCGGCTCATACGAAAGTGTAAAGAGAGAGATGATGTATGGGAAAGTGTCAAAGGGGGGAAGGGACATCCCATGCCTGTCGGTGAAACTGGATTGTCTTTTCCTCAATCAGATGTGTAAAACCGTGTTGAAAGGGACACAACATAAATCATTTTTCTTTGTTAGGTTGTGGTTCGGGTCCACTTTAAGAGGGATGTTACCTTGGGACAACAGGGTTCCGAATGCAGAGGTAAAACCTAAGTATTACGCACAGGCCATATCATTTCTGAAAATACACATAAAGGAAATTGAAAGAGAGGTCTTATTGGACCATAGGAAAATGTATGAAATTATAAGGGAAAACTGGGAGCAGAGATATGAGGCTGATCTGAAAGTAGTTAATTGGGAGGGGATACAACCAAAATGGATGGATAATGAGTGCAAGGATTTGGGATGGCTGTGTGCTTTAAATAGGTTGGCCGTAAAGGAGAGGATGTTTAGGCACAACTGCGCAGTGAACGCAGAGTGCCCCAGGTGTAAAAAATGTGAAACAGTGATGCATGTATTCTGGGAGTGTGTTTTTGCAAGAGATTTCTGGGGAAAGTGTGAGCCTGTTATTAACAAGGTCTGTAACAAGATTGTTTTGAATGGGAAGAATATAGTTTACGGAGAGGAGATTCTAAAACTGCCAAAGGAACAATTTAGAGCCGTATGGCGTATTATTAGTTTAGGGAAGCTGGTACT
The DNA here is from genome assembly GCF_036934945.1 of Oncorhynchus masou masou. Classification (NCBI taxonomy): domain Eukaryota; kingdom Metazoa; phylum Chordata; class Actinopteri; order Salmoniformes; family Salmonidae; genus Oncorhynchus; species Oncorhynchus masou. The sequence continues at coordinate 4,558 of NW_027004670.1, forward strand.
GTGGGAAAAAAGGAATGTTTGCATTAAAAAGGAGAAAGACAAAACTGTACCAGCAGATGCCTTCTATTTGTTTGTATGGAAGTTAAGAAATGTGATTGAAATGGAAAAATACGTGCACGGGGATGAATTTTGTAAGGGAATTTGGGGAAGTGTAAAATTTGTATAACAATGGAAAAGTGTTGATGGAAAAAGAATGTCACAGTAAATTGTAAATTTTTGTAATAAAAA
>NW_027004671.1:0-4784 GCF_036934945.1 Oncorhynchus masou masou
GTCGCTCTCTCATTCCTCTTTCCTTCTGTTCGCCTCTCTCCATTCCTCTTTCCTTCTGTCCGTTGCTCTCTCCATGCCTCTTTCCTTCTGTTCGCTCTATCCATTCCTCTTTCCTTCCATCGCTCTCTCCATTCCTCTTTCCTTCTGTTTCGCTCTCTCCATTCCTCTTTCTTTCCGTCGCTCTCTCCATTCCTCTTTCCTTCTGTCGCTCTCTCCATTCCTCTTTCCTTCCGTTCGCTCTCTCCATTCCTCTTTCCTTCTGTCCGTCACTCTCTCCATCCCTCTTTCATTCTGTCCGTCGCTCTCTCCATTCCTCTTTCCTTCCGTTCGCTCTCTCCATTCCTCTTTCCTTCCGTTCGCTCTCTCCATTCCTCTTTCCTTCCGTTCGCTCTCTCCATTCCTCTTTCCTTCCGTTCGCTCTCTCCATTCCTCCTTCCTTCCATTCGCTCTCTCCATTCCTCTATCCTTCCGTCGCTCTCTCCATTCCTCTTTCCTTCCGACACTCTCTCCATTCCTCGGTCCTTCCGTCACTCTCTCCGTTCCTCTTTCCTTCTGTCCGTCGCTCTCTCCATTCCTTTCTTTCTGTCCGTCGCTCTCTCCATTCCTCTCGCCTTCTGTCCGTCGCTCTCTCTATTCCTCTTTCCTTCTGTCCGTCGCTCTCTCCATTCCTCTTTCTTTCTGTCCATCGCTCTCTCCATTCCTCTTTCCTTCTGTTCGCTCTCTCCATTCCTTTTTCTTTCCGTCGCTCTCTCCATTCCTCTTTCCTTCCGTCGCTATCTCATTCCTCTTTCCTTCCGTCGCTCTCTCCATTCCTCTTTCCTTCCATTCGCTCTCTCCATTCTGCTTTCCTTCTGTCCGTCGCTCTCTCCATTCCTCTTTCATTCCGTTTGCTCTCTCCATTCCTCTTTCCTTCTGTCCGTCGCTCTCTCCATTCCTCTTTCCTTCTGTTCGCTCTCTCCATTCCTCTTTCCTTCTGTCCGTCGCTCTCTCCATTCCTCTTCCTTCTGTCCGCTCCTTCCATTCCTCTTTCCTTCCGTCGCTCTCTCCATTCCTCTTTCCTTCCATTCGCTCTCTCCATTCTGCTTTCCTTCTGTCCGTCGCTCTCTCCATTCCTCTTTCATTCCGTTTGCTCTCTCGATTCCTCTTTCCTTCTGTCCGTCGCTCTCTCCGTTCCTCTTTCCTTCTGTTTGCTCTCTCCATTCCTCTTTCCTTCCGTTCGCTCTCTCCATTCCTCTTTCCTTCCGTTCGCTCTCTCCATTCCTCTTTCCTTCCGTTCGCTCTCTCCATTCCTCTTTCCTTCTGTCCCTCGCTCTCTCCATTCCTCTTTCCTTCTGTCCGTCGCTCTCTCCATTCCTCTTTCCTTCCATTCGCTCTCTCCATTCCGCTTTCCTTCTGTCCGTCGCTCTCTCCATTCCTCTTTCCTTCTGTCCATCGCTCTCTCCATTCCTCTTTCCTTCCGTTCGCTCTCTCCATTCCTCTTGCCTTCTGTCCGTCGCCTCTCCATTCCTTCTTTCCTACCGTTCGCTCTCTCCATTCATCTTTCCTTCTGTCCGTCGCTCTCTCCATTCCTCTTTCCTTCTGTCTGTCGCTCTCTCCATTCCTCTTTCCTTCCGTTCGCTCTCTCCATTCCTCTTTCCTTCTGTCCATCGCTCTCTCCATTCCTCTTTCCTTCCGTTCGCTCTCTCCATTCCTCTTTCCTTCTGTCCGTCGCTCCATTCCCATTCCTTCCTTTCCTTCCATTCCTCTTTCCTTCCACTCTCTCCATTCCTTCTTCCGTCGCTCTCTCCATTCCTCTTTCCTTCTGTCCATCGCTTCCATTCCTCTTTCCTTCTGTTCGCTCTCCATTCCTCTTGCCTTCTGTCCGTCGCTCTCTCCATTCCTTCTTCCTTCCGTTCGCTCTCTCCATTCCTCTTTCCTTCTGTCTCGCTCTCTCCATTCCTCTTTCCTTCCTGTTCGCTCTCTCCATTCCTCTTTCCTTCCGTCGCTCTCTCCATTCCTCTTTCCTTCCGTCCGCTCTCTCCATTCCTCTTTCCTTCTGTTCGCTCTCTCCATTCCTCTTTCCTTCCGTTCGCTCTCTCCATTCCTCTTTCCTTCTGTCCGTCGCACTCTCCATTCCTCTATCCTTCCGTTGCTCTCTCCATTCCTCTTTCCTTCCGTCGCTCTCTCCATTCCTCTTTCCTTCCGTTCGCTCTCTCCATTCCTCTTTCCTTCTGTCCTTCGCTCTCTCCATTCCTCTTTCCTTCTGTCCGTCGCTCTCTCCATTCCTCTTTCCTTCTGTCCGTTCGCTCTCTCCATTCCTCTTTCCTTCTGTCCGTCGCTCTCTCCATTCCTCTTTCCTTCTGTCCGTCACTCTCTTCATTCCTCTTTCCTTCCGTTCGCTCTCTCCATTCCTCTTTCCTTCTGTCTGTCGCTCTCTCCATTCCTCTTTCCTTCTCCGTCGCTCTCTCCATTCCTCTTTCCTTCCGTTCGCTCTCTCCATTCCTCTTTCCTTCCGTTCGCTCTCTCCATTCCTCTTTCCTTCTGTCCGTCGCCTCTCCATTCCTTCTTTCCTACTGTTCATCGCTCTCTCCATTCCTCTTTCCTTCTGTCCGTCGCTCTCTCCATTCCTCTTTCCTTCTGTCCGTCGCTCTCTCCATTCCTCTTTCCTTCTGTTCGCTCTCTCCATTCCTCTTTCCTTCCGTCGTCGCTCTCTCCATTCCTCTTTCCTTCCGTTCGCTCTCTCCATTCCTCTTTCCTTCTGTCCGTCGCTCTCTCCATTCCTCTTTCCTTCTGTCCGTCGCTCTCTCCATTCCTCTTTCCTTCCGTTCGCTCTCTCCATTCCTCTTTCCTTCTGTCCGTCGCTCTCTCCATTCCTCTTTCCTTCTGTCCATCGCTCTCTCCATTCCTCTTTCCTTCCGTTCGCTCTCTCCATTCCTCTTTCCTTCCGTTCGCTCTCTCCATTCCTCTTTCCTTCTGTCCGTCGCTCTCTCCATTCCTCTTTCCTTCTGTTCGCTCTCTCCATTCCGCTTTCCTTCTGTCCGTCAGCTCTCTCCATTCCTCTTTCCTTCTGTCCGTCGCTCTCTCCATTCCTCTTTCCTTCCGTTCGCTCTCTCCATTCCTCTTTCCTTCTGTCCGTCGCTCTCTCCATTCCTCTTTCCTTCTGTCCGTCGCTCTCTCCATTCCTCTTTCCTTCTGTTCGCTCTCTCCATTCCTCTTTCCTTCCGTTCGCTCTCTCCATTCCTCTTTCCTTCTGTCCGTCGCTCTCTCCATTCCTCTTTCCTTCTGTCCATCGCTCTCTCCATTCCTCTTTCCTTCTGTTCGCTCTCTCCATTCCTGTTTCCTTCCATTCGCTCTCTCCATTCCTCTTTCCTTCCTTTCACTCTCTCCATTCCTCTTTCCTTCCGTTCGCTCTCTCCATTCCTCTTTCCTTCTGTCCGTCGCTCTCTCCATTCCTCTTTCCTTCTGTTCGCTCTCTCCATTCCTCTTTCCTTCTGTCCGTCGCTCTCTCCATTCCTCTTTCCTTCTGTTCGCTCTCTCCATTCCTCTTTCCTTCCGTTCGCTCTCTCCATTCCTCTTTCCTTCCGTTCGCTCTCTCCATTCCTCTTTCCTTCTGTCCGTCGCTCTCTCCATTCCTCTTTCCTTCCGTTCGCTCTCTCCATTCCTCTTTCCTTCTGTCCGTCGCTCTCTCCATTCCTCTTTCCTTCTGTCCATCGCTCTCTCCATTCCTCTTTCCTTCTGTTCGCTCTCTCCATTCCTCTTTCCTTCCGTTCGCTCTCTCCATTCCTCCTTCCTTCCATTCGCTCTCTCCATTCCTCTCTCCTTCCGTCCGTTCGTCTCCATTCCTCTTTCCTTCTGTCCGTCGCTCTCTCCATTCCTCTTTCCTTCTGTTCGCTCTCTCCATTCCTCTTTCCTTCTGTCCGTCACTCTCTCCATTCCTCTTTCCTTCTGTTTGCTCTCTCCATTCCTCTTTCCTTCCGTTCGCTCTCTCCATTCCTCTTTCCTTACGTTCGCTCTCTCCATTCCTCTTTCCTTCTGTCCGTCGCTCTCTTCATTCCTCTTTCCTTCTGTTCGCTCTCTCCATTCCTCTTTCCTTCAGTTCGCTCTCTCCATTCTTCTTTCCTTCTGTCCGTCGCTCTCTCCATTCTTCTTTCCTTCTGTTCGCTCTCTCCATTCCTCTTTCCTTCCGTTCGCTCTCTCCATTCCTCTTTCCTTCCGTTCGCTCTCTCCATTCCTCTTTCCTTCTGTCCGTCGCTCTCTCCATTCCTCTTTCCTTCTGTTCGCTCTCCCCATTCCTCTTTCCTTCTGTCCGTCAGCTCTCTCCATTCCTCTTTCCTTCTGTCCGTCGCTCTCTCCATTCCTCTTTCCTTCTGTTCGCTCTCTCCATTCCTCTTTCCTTCTGTCCGTCGCTCTCTCCATTCCTCTTTCCTTCTGTCCGTCGCTCTCTCCATTCCTCTTTCCTTCCGTTCGCTCTCTCCATTCCTCTTTCCTTCCGTTCGCTCTCTCCATTCCTTCTTTCCTTCTGTTCGCTCTCTCCATTCCTCTTTCCTTCTGTCCATCGCTCTCTCCATTCCTCTTTCCTTCTGTTTGCTCTCTCCATTCCTCTTTCCTTCCGTTCGCTCTCTCCATTCCTCTTTCCTTCCGTTCGCTCTCTCCATTCCTCTTTCCTTCCGTTCGCTCTCTCCATTCCTCTTTCCTTCTGTCCGTCGCTCTCTCCATTCCTCTTTCCTTCTGTCCGTCGCTCTCTCCATTCCTCTTTCCTTCTGTCCGTCGCTCTCTCCATTCCTCTTTCCTTCTGTTGCTCTCTC
>NW_027004672.1:2500-4782 GCF_036934945.1 Oncorhynchus masou masou
ATTCTCTGTGCGTGCCCTTTAACGTGAGCTTCAGGCAAAACCAAGATGAGATGGCATCCAGGAAATGACAAGGATTTTTGAGGCTCTGTTTGTCATGATCTCCTTATATGGCTGTGAACGCAAGAGGAATGAGTCTGCCCTTTCTGTCGTTTCCCCAAGGTGTCTGCAGCATTGTGACGTATTTGTAGGCAGATCATTGGAAGATTGACCATAAGAGACCACATTTACCACGTGTCCGCCCGGTGTCCTGCGCCGAAATTGGTGCGCAAAAGTCACCTGCCAGTATTTTTCCAAACAATACAGAGAGTAAAGCAAGCTTCCACGAACTGCATGTCAATGAAGAGATATGTGAAAAAACACCTTGAGGACTGATTCCAAACAACGTTTGCCATGTTTCGGTCGATATTATGTAGTTAATCCGGAAAAAGTTTTACGTTGTAGGTGACTGCATTTTCGGTTCGTTTCAGTAGCCAGGCGCAATGTAGAAAACGGAACGATTTCTCCTACACACAGACGCTTTCAGGAAACACTGCGCATTTGGTGTGTAACTGAGAGTCTCCTCATTGAAAACATCAGAAGCTCTTCAAAGGTAAATGATTTTATTTATTTGGTTATCTGGTTTTTGTGAAAATGTTGCGTGCTACATGTTATTCAAAATGCATTGCTAGCTTTGCATACTCTTACACAAATTAGTCAATTTCTATGGTTCAAAAGCATATTTTGAAAATCTGAGATTACAGTGTTGTTAAGAAAAGGCTAAGCTTGAGAGCAGATGCATTATTTTCATTTTATTTGCGATTTTCAGAAATCGTTAACGTTACATTATGCTAATGAGCTTCAGGCTATAACTGTATACAGGGTTTTTTCATAGCCAAACGTGAACAAAACGGAGCGATTTGTCCTACACAAATAATATTTTTTTGAAAAACTGCACATTTGCTATGTAACTGAGAGTCTCCTCATTGAAAACATCCGAAGCTCTTCAAAGTTAATGATTTTATTTATTTGGTTATCTGGCTTTTGTGAAAATGTTGCGTGCTACATGCTACACAAAATGCTATGCTAGCTTTGCATACTCTTACACAAATTAGTCAATTTCTATGGTTCAAAAGCATATTTTGAAAATCTGAGATGACAGTGTTTTTAAGAAAAGGCTAAGCTTGAGAGCAAACGCATTATTTTAATTTTATTTGCGATTTTCAGAAATCGTTAACGTTGCGTTATGCTAATGAGCCTGAGGCTTTAGTCACGATCCCGGATCCGGGATGGGGAGTTTCAAGAAGTTAACGATTTCTGAAAATCGCAAATAAAATGAAAATAATGCGCCTGCTCTCAAGCTTAGCCTTTTCTTAAAAACACTGTCATCTCAGATTTTCAAAATATGCTTTTGAACCATAGCAATTGACTAATTTGTGTAAGAGTATGCTAAGCTAGCTTAGCATTTTGAGTAGCATTTAGCACGCAACATTTTCACAAAAACCAGATAACCAAATAAATAAAATCATTTACCTTTGAAGAGCTTCGGATGTTTTCAATGAGGAGACTCTCAGTTACATACCAAATGCGCAGTTTTTCCTGAAAGCGTCTGTGTGTAGGAGAAATCGTTCCGTTTTGTACATCACATTTGGCTACCGAAACGAACCGAAAATTCAGTCACCTACAACGTCAAACTTTTTCCGAATTAACTCCATAATATCGACCGAAACATGGCAAACGTTGTTTGGAATCAATCCTCAAGGTGTTTTTTCACATATCTCTTCATTGATATATCGTTCGTGGAAGCCTGCATTCTCCTCTGAATTCTGTGGAAAAATACTTGCAGCTGACTTTGCGCACCAATTTCGGCGCAGGACACCGGGCGGACACCTGGTAAATGTGGTCTCTTATGGTCAATCTTCCAATGATATGCCTACAAATACGTCACAATGCTGCAGACACCTTGGGGAAACGACAGAAAGGGCAGACTTACTCCTCTCGCATTCACAGCCATATAAGGAGACAATGGAAAACAGAGCCTCAAAAATCCTGCTCATTTCCTGGATGCCGTCTCATCTTGGTTTTGCCTGAAGCTCACGTTCTAGGGCACGCACAGAAAATATCTTTGCAGTTCTGGAAACGTCAGCGTGTTTTCTTTCCAAAGCTACCATTTATATGCATAGTCAAGCATCTTTTTGTGACAAAATATCTTGTTTAAAACGGGAACGTTTTTCATCCAAAAATGAAATTGCACCCCTAGAGTTTCAACAGGATAACAAAGTATTGAGATAAACTTTTGTTATTGA
>NW_027004673.1:0-4781 GCF_036934945.1 Oncorhynchus masou masou
GGTCAGTCAGTAGTCCCTCATGGCTCTATAGTCTGGGTCAGTAGTAGTTCCTCATGGCTCTATAGTCTGGTCAGTAGTAGTTCCTCATGGCTCTATAGTCTGGTCAGTAGTAGTTCCTCATGGCTCTATAGTCTGGTCAGTCAGTAGTCCTCATGGCTCTATAGTCTGGTCAGTAGTAGTTCCTCATGGCTCTATAGTCTGGTCAGTAGTAGTTCCTCATGGCTCTATAGTCTGGTCAGTAGTAGTTCCTCATGGCTCTATAGTCTGGTCAGTAGTACTCCCTCATGGCTCTATAGTCAGGTCAGTAGTAGTCCCTCATGGATCTATAGTCTGGTCAGTAGTACCCCCTCATGGCTCTATAGTCTGGTCAGTAGTAGTCCCTCATGGCTCTATATTCTGGTCAGTAGTAGTTCCTCATGGCTCTATAATCTGGTAAGTAGTACTCCTCATGGCTCTATAGTCTGGTCAGTTGAACTCCTCATGGCTCTATAGTCTGGTCAGTAGTAGTTCCTCATGGCTCTATAGTCTGGTCAGTAGTACTCCCTCATGGCTCTATAGTCTGGTCAGTAGTAGTCCCTCATGGCTCTATATTCTGGTCAGTAGTAGTTACTCATGGCTCTATAGTCTGGTCAGTAGTAGTCCCTCATGGCTCTATAGTCTGGTCAGTAGTACTCCCTCATGGCTCTATAGTCTGGTCAGTAGTAGTTCCTCATGGCTCTATAGTCTGGTCAGTAGTAGTTCCTCATGGCTCTATAGTCTGGTCAGTAGTAGTTCCCTCATGGCTCTATAGTCTGGTCAGTAGTAGTTCCTCATGGCTCTATAGTCTGGTCAGTAGTAGCTCCTCATGGCTCTATAGTCTGGTCAGTAGTAGTTCCTCATGGCTCTATAGTCTGGTCAGTAGTAGTCCCTCATGGCTCTATAGTCTGGTCAGTAGTAGTCCCTCATGGCTCTATAGTCTGGTCAGTAGTAGTCTCCTCATGGCTCTATAGTCTGGTCAGTAGTAGTCCCTCATGGCTCTATAGTCTGGTCAGTAGTAGTTCCTCATGGCTCTATAGTCTGGTCAGTAGTAGTTCCTCATGGCTCTATAGTCTGGTCAGTAGTAGTTCCTCATGGCTCTATAGTCTGGTCAGTAGTAGTTCCTCATGGCTCTATAGTCTGGTCAGTAGTAGCTCCTCATGGCTCTATAGTCTGGTCAGTAGTAGTCCCTCATGGCTCTATAGTCTGGTCAGTAGTAGTTCCTCATGGCTCTATAGTCTGGTCAGTAGTAGTCCCTCATGGCTCTATAGTCTGGTCAGTAGTAGTCCCTCATGGCTCTATAGTTCTATGGTCAGTAGTAGTCTCCTCATGGCTCTATAGTCTGGTCAGTAGTAGTCCCTCATGGCTCTATAGTCTGGTCAGTAGTAGTCCCTCATGGCTCTATAGTCTGGTCAGTAGTAGTTCCTCATGGCTCTATAGTCTGGTCAGTAGTACTCCTCATGGCTCTATAGTCTGGTCAGTAGTACTCCTCATGGCTCTATAGTCTGGTCAGTAGTAGTCCCTCATGGCTCTATAGTCTGGTCAGTAGTACTCCCTCATGGCTCTATAGTCTGGTCAGTAGTAGTTCCTCATGGCTCTATAGTCTGGTCAGTAGTAGTTCCTCATGGCTCTATAGTCTGGTCAGTAGTAGTCCCTCATGGCTCTATAGTCTGGTCAGTAGTAGTTCCTCATGGCTCTATAGTCTGGTCAGTAGTAGTTCCTCATGGCTCTATAGTCTGGTCAGTAGTACTCCCTCATGGCTCTATAGTCTGGTCAGTAGTAGTCCCTCATGGCTCTATAGTCTGGTCAGTAGTAGTCCTCATGGCTCTATAGTCTGGTCAGTAGTAGTTCCTCATGGCTCTATAGTCTGGTCAGTAGTACTCCCTCATGGCTCTATAGTCTGGTCAGTAGTAGTTCCTCATGGCTCTATAGTCTGGTCAGTAGTACGTCCCTCATGGCTCTATAGTCTGGTCAGTAGTAGTTCCTCATGGCTCTATAGTCTGGTCAGTAGTAGTCCCTCATGGCTCTATAGTCTGGTCAGTAGTAGTCCCTCATGGCTCTATAGTCTGGTCAGTAGTAGCTCCTCATGGCTCTATAGTCTGGTCAGTAGTAGTCCCTCATGGCTCTATAGTCTGGTCAGTAGTAGTTCCTCATGGCTCTATAGTCTGGTCAGTAGTAGTCCCTCATGGCTCTATAGTCTGGTCAGTAGTAGTTCCTCATGGCTCTATAGTCTGGTCAGTAGTAGTCCCTCATGGCTCTATAGTCTGGTCAGTAGTAGTTCCTCATGGCTCTATAGTCTGGTCAGTAGTAGTCCCTCATGGCTCTATAGTCTGGTCAGTAGTAGTTCCTCATGGCTCTATAGTCTGGTCAGTAGTACTCCCTCATGGCTCTATAGTCTGGTCAGTAGTAGTTCCTCATGGCTCTATAGTCTGGTCAGTAGTACTCCCTCATGGCTCTATAGTCTGGTCAGTAGTAGTCCCTCATGGCTCTATATTCTGGTCAGTAGTAGTTCCTCATGGCTCTATAGTCTGGTCAGTAGTACTCCTCATGGCTCTATAGTCTGGTCAGTAGTAGTTCCTCATGGCTCTATAGTCTGGTCAGTAGTACTCCCTCATGGCTCTATAGTCTGGTCAGTAGTAGTCCCTCATGGCTCTATATTCTGGTCAGTAGTAGTTCCTCATGGCTCTATAGTCTGGTCAGTAGTAGCTCCTCATGGCTCTATAGTCTGGTCAGTAGTAGTCCCTCATGGCTCTATAGTCTGGTCAGTAGTAGTCCCTCATGGCTCTATAGTCTTCTGGTCAGTAGTACTCCCTCATGGCTCTATAGTCTGGTCAGTAGTAGTTCCTCATGGCTCTATAGTCTGGTCAGTAGTAGTCCCTCATGGCTCTATAGTCTGGTCAGTAGTAGTTCCTCATGGCTCTATAGTCTGGTCAGTAGTACCCCCTCATGGCTCTATAGTCTGGTCAGTAGTAGTTCCTCATGGCTCTCATAGTCTGGTCAGTAGTCCATGGTTTCATAGTCTGGTCAGTAGTAGTCTTTCATGGCTCTATAGTCTGGTCAGTAGTACCCTCACGGTTCTATAGTCTGTCAGTAGTAGTCCCTCATGGCTCTGTATTCTGGTCAGTAGTTGTCCCTCATGGCTCTATAGTCTGCCTAGTGTCTGGTCAGTAGTTCCTCGCGGCTCTATAGTCTGGTCAGTAGTAGTCCTCATGGTTTCCAGAGTCTGGTCAGTAGTACTCCTCATGGCTCTATAGTCTGGTCAGTAGTAGATCATCATGGCTCTATAGTCTGGTCAGTAGTAGTCCTCATGGCTCTATAGTCTGGTCAGTAGTAGTCCCTCATGGCTCTATAGTCTGGTCAGTAGTAGTTCACTCATGGCTCTATAGTCTGGTCAGTAGTAGTTCCTCATGGCTCTATAGTCTGTTCAGTAGTAGTTCCTCATGGCTCTATAGTCTGGTCAGTTGTAGTCCCTCATGGCTCTATAGTCTGGTCAGTAGTGGCTCCTCGTGGCTCTATAGTCTGGTCAGTCATAGTCAATCATGGCTCTATAGTCTGGTCAGTAGTAGTTCCTCATGGCTCTATAGTCTGGTCAGTAGTAGTTCATCATGGCTCTATAGTCTGGTCAGTAGTACGTTCCTCATGGCTCTATAGTCTGGTCAGTAGTAGTCCCTCATGGCTCTATAGTCTGGTCAGTAGTAGTTCCTCATGGCTCTATAGTCTGGTCAGTAGTACTCCCTCATGGCTCTATAGTCTGGTCAGTAGTAGTTCCTCATGGCTCTATAGTCTGGTCAGTAGTAGTCCCTCATGGCTCTATAGTCTGGTCAGTAGTAGTTCCTCATGGCTCTATAGTCTGGTCAGTAGTACTCCCTCATGGCTCTATAGTCTGGTCAGTAGTAGTTCCTCATGGCTCTATAGTCTGGTCAGTAGTACTCCCTCATGGCTCTATAGTCTGGTCAGTAGTAGTCCCTCATGGCTCTATATTCTGGTCAGTAGTAGTTCCTCATGGCTCTATAATCTGGTAAGTAGTACTCCTCATGGCTCTATAGTCTGGTCAGTTGAACTCCTCATGGCTCTATAGTCTGGTCAGTAGTAGTTCCTCATGGCTCTATAGTCTGGTCAGTAGTACTCCCTCATGGCTCTATAGTCTGGTCAGTAGTAGTCCCTCATGGCTCTATATTCTGGTCAGTAGTAGTTACTCATGACTCTATAGTCTGGTCAGTAGTACTCCCTCATGGCTCTATAGTCTGGTCAGTAGTAGTTCCTCATGGCTCTATAGTCTGGTCAGTAGTACTCCCTCATGGCTCTATAGTCTGGACAGTAGTATTCCCTCATGGCTCTATAGTCTGGCTCTATAGTCTGGTCAGTAGTAGTTCCTCATGGCTCTATAGTCTGGTCAGTAGTAGTCCCTCATGGCTCTATAGTCTGGTCAGTAGTAGTACCTCATGGCTCTATAGTCTGGTCAGTAGTAGTCCCTCATGGCTCTATAGTCTGGTCAGTAGTAGTACCTCATAGCTCTATAGTCTGGTCAGTAGTACCCCCTCATGGCTCTATAGTCTGGCTCTATAGTCTGGTCAGTAGTAGTTCCTCATGGCTCTATAGTCTGTTCAGTAGTAGTTCCTCATGGCTCTATAGTCTGGTCAGTTGTAGTCCCTCATGGCTCTATAGTCTGGTCAGTAGTAGCTCCTCATGGCTCTATAGTCTGGTCAGTAGTAGTCCCTCATGGCTCTATAGTCTGGTCAGTAGTAGTCCCTCATGGCTCTATAGTC
>NW_027004674.1:0-4781 GCF_036934945.1 Oncorhynchus masou masou
TTCAGGAACCTACCAGGTTTTCCCCTTGTACTGTCTACCAGTACATGGATTAAGGTCTGTTTTGAATCACACTCCACCAGATTAAGCCTCAATCACATTTTTTGCTGTTAGAGATTAGATGACAAGAGATGTCGAGGTCCCTGCTCTCTGGGCAGTGGAGTGTGTGTGTGTGTGTGTGTGTGTGTGTGTGTGTGTGTGTGTGTGTGTGTGTGTGTGTGTGTGTGTGTGTGTGTGTGTGTGTGTGTGTGTGTGTGTGTGTGTGTGTGTGTGTGTGTGATCACCTCAACCACCTCAACCTCTCTGCGTTCTCTACCATCGTAGATCCTAAGGTGACGTCTTATAGCTCTGCCAGGTCAGTATGATGTGATCCTTGACCACTAAGGACCCCACAGATCCAGGCCTCCAGACAGACTGTAAGGTATATGGTGGAGTTGCCCTTAAATGCGGATCATTTCCTCCACTAATGATTACGTGGCCCCTGATCTGTACATAGGGGCAACTTCACCCTACATCACTGTAACCTGTAAGATCAGAGTCATCGCATGCTATGGATAGCCCTATAGCTGATTTGTGGACTGAGATGCTGCTCTCCACCCCTCTCCTCCATTCCTCTCCTCCCCTTCTCTTCCCCCTCCCCTTTTCTCCACCCCTCCCCTCTCCTTCCCTCCTCTCCTACCCTTCTCTCATCCTCTCACCTCCCCCTTTCCTCCCCTGCTCAACTCTCCTCCCCTCCCATTCACTCCTCTCTTCTCATCTCCTCCTCTCCCCCTCCTCTCCTCCTTTCCTCTCCCCGTCATCACTCTCTCTGATCAACACCCCTTAATGAGACAGGTAGCCGTGATCACATTACGTAAAATAACGACTGTGATCACATTACGTAAAATAACGACCGTGATTACATTACGTAAAATAACGACTGTGATTACATTACATAAAATAACGACTGTGATCACATTACATAAAATAACGACTGTGATCACGATACGTGAATTAACGACTGTAATTACATTACGTAAAATAACGACTGTGATTACATTACATAAAATAACGACTGTGATCACATTACATAAAATAACGACTGTGATCACGATACGTGAATTAACGACTGTAATTACATTACATAAAATAACGACTGTGATCACATTACATAAAATAACGACTGTGATCACATTACATAAAATAACGACTGTGATCGCATTACATAAAATAACGACTGTGATCACATTACGTAAAATAACGACTGTGATCACATTACATAAAATAACGACTGTGAACACATTACATAAAATAACGACTGTGATCACATTACATAAAATAACGACTGTGATTACATTACGTAAAACGATTGTGATCACATTACATAAAATAACGACTCAGATCACATTACATAAAATAACGACTGTGATCACATTACATAAAATAACGACTGTGATTACATTACATAAAATAAACGACTGTGATCACATTACGTAAAATAACGACCGTGATCACATTACGTAAAAAATAACGACCGTGATCACATTACATAAAATAACGACTGTGATCACATGACGTAAAATAACGACTGTGATCACATGACATAAAATAACGACTGTGATTACATTACATAAAATAACGACTGTGATCACATTACATAAAATAACGACCGTGATCACATTACATAAAATAACGACTGTGATCACATTACATAAAATAACAACCGTGATCACATTACGTAAAATAAACGACTGTGATCACATGACATAAAATAACGACTGTGATTACATTACATAAAATAACGACCGTGAACACATTACATAAAATAACGACTGTGATCACATTACGTAAAATAACGACTGTGATCACATTACATAAAATAACGACTGTGATTACATTACATAAAAAATAACGACTGTGATCACATTACATAAAATAACGACTGTGATCACATTACGTAAAATAACGACTGTGATCACATTACATAAAATAACGACTGTGAACACATTACATAAAATAACGACTATGATTACATTACGTAAAATAACGAGAATAGAAGGGGAACATGAAGACTCTCCTCTCCTTCTGTCCTCTCCTCTCATCTCTTCCCCTTCTTTCCTCCTCTCTTCTCTCCTCCCTTCTCTCCTCTCCTTCTCTCCTCCCTCCCGCTTCTCTCCGCCGTCTCCTCCCCTTCTCTCCTTTCTTCCCTATCTCAAAAACCCAAAATATACAAAAAATAATATAAGTGGGTATAAAAATCCGTTGCACACCGACACATGACTTGTACATAACATACAATAAAACAATCTCCGACAAGGACATGAAGCAGAGGTTAAATACACAACATGTAATTGATGGGATTGGAACCAGGTGTGAAGGAAGACAAGACAAAACCAATGGAAAACAAAAAATGGATCAGTGATGGCAAGAAGGTGGTGGACGTCGACCGCTTAACACGCTCCGAACAAGGAGAGGGACCGACCCGGCAGAAGTCATGACGGACTGTGATCACGATACGTGAATTAACGACTGTAATTACATTACATAAAATAACGACTGTGATCACATTACATAAAAATAACGACTGTGATTACATTACATAAAATAACGACTGTGATCACATTACATAAAATAACGACTGTGATCACATTACATAAAATAACGACTGTGATCACATTACATAAAATAACGACTGTGATCACATTACAAAATAACGACTGTGATCATGATTTAAAAATAACGACTGTGATCACATTACATAAAATAACGACTGCAATCACATTACATAAACCCACTGTGATCACATTATGTAAAATAACGACTGTGATCCCATTACATAAAATAACGACTGTGATCACATTACATAAAATAACGACTGTGATCACATTACATAAAATAACGACTGTGATCACATTACATAAAATAACGACTGTGATTACATTATAAAATGCGACTGTGATCACATACATGCGACTGTAATTACATTACATAAAATAACGACTGTGATCATTACATTACTGTGATACAAATAAAATAAGACTGTAATCACATGACGTAAAATAACGACTGTGATCACATTACTGTAAAATAAAACGACTGTAATCACATTACGTAAAATAACGACTGTGATCACATTACATAAAATAACGACTGTGATCACATTACATAAAATAAACCGTGTGATCACATTACATAAAATAACGACTGTAATCACATTCATAAAAAGACTGTGATCACATTACGTAAAATACTTGACTGTGATCATTACCTGACTGTGATTACATTACATAAAATAACGACTGTAATCACATTACATAAAATAACGACTGTGATCACATTTAAAATAACGACTGTGATTAAAATAACGACTGTGATCACATTACAAAAAACAACGACTGTGATCACATTACATAAAATAAACGACTGTGATCACATGACGTTACATAAACTGTGATCACATGACTGCATCACATTTTTAAACCTTACAATGTCATTACCTTATTAGAAATCTTAGAAAATGACTGAGATTTAGAAAATGACTGATTACTAAGAGTCTTAAAATATTTAACACGTATAATAATGCAATGGTTCTTGGAAATGTTCATGTTGCCATAGAGATTCATGTCGTTTTGTGTTATGGCTATCTATTATTATGCTGTAATGTCCATTTGGGATCTAGACCAGTAAGCCACTTAATCATTTGTCATCTGCAGCAATGCCAGAACGCAAAGCCAGGCAGCTCAAACTTCTGCCCTGTTTTAGTTAGCATGAGAGTGGCGTCAGAGGCTAAACCAGGGGATTTACCTCGCAATATGACGCACGAGCTGGCACACACGCACACACACACACACACACACACACAAACATGAGAGTTTATGTGTGAATATGTACATGAGTCTATGTGTGTATGTGTGCACACGTGTGTGTGTGTATGTGTGTGTGTGTGTGTGTGTGTGTGTGTGTGTGTGTGTGTGTGTGTGTGTGTGATCCTGGTCTTTAGCCTGACCTGATCCTGGTCTTTAGCCTGACCTGACCCTGAGGTCTTTGTCTGACCTGACCCTGGTCTTTTGCCTGACCTGACCCTGGTCTTTAGTCTGACCTGATCCTGGTCTTTAGCCTGACCTGACCCTGGTCTTTAGTCTGACATGACCCTAGTCTTTAGTCTGACCTGACCCTGGTCTTTAGCCTGACCCTGACTGGTCTTCTGGTCTGACCTGACCCTGGTCTTTAGCCTGATGACCTAGTCTTTAGTCTGACCTGACCCTGGTCTGCCTGACCTGACCCTGGTCTTTAGTCTGACCTGATCCTGGTCTTTAGTCTGATCCCGATCTTTAGTCTGACCTGATCCTGGCCTTTAGTCTTGCCTTATCCTGGTCTTTAGTGACCTGTTCCTGGTCTTTTGTCTGACCTGATCTTGGTTTTTAGCCTGATCCTGGTCTTTAGTCTGTCTGACCTGGTCTTTAGCCTGATCCTGGTCTTTAGTTTGACATGATCCTGGTCTTTAGTCTGAACTGACCCTGGTCTTTAGCCTGACCTGATCCTGGTCTTTAGTCTGTCTTGATCCTGGTCTTTGGCCTGACCTGATCCTGGTCTTTAGTCTGACCTGACCCTGGTCTTTAGTCTGACCTGACCCTGGTCTTTAGCCTGACCTGATCCTGGTCTTTAGTTTGTCCTGATCTGGTCTTTAGTCACAGACTGACCCTGGTCTTTAGCCTGACCTGATCCTGGTCTTTAGCTTGGCCTGATCCTGGTCTTTAGTCTGTGTGATCCTGGTCTTTGCTTCTGACCTGATCTTGGTCTTTGGT
>NW_027004675.1:2500-4781 GCF_036934945.1 Oncorhynchus masou masou
AGTGTGTGTGATAGAGTGTGTGTGATAGAGAGTGTGTGTGTGTGAGAGTGTGTGTGATAGAGAGAGAGTGTGTGTGATAGTGTGTGTGTGATAGAGAGTGTGTGTGTGATAGAGAGTGTGTGTGATAGAGAGAGTGTGTGTGAGAGTGTGTGTGTGATAGAGAGTGTGTGTGTGATAGAGAGTGTGTGTGTGATAGAGTGTGTGTGTGTGATAGAGAGTGTGTGTGTGATAGAGTGTGTGTGATAGAGTGTGTGTGATAGAGAGTGTGTGTGTGTGAGAGTGTGTGTGTGTGAGAGTGTGTGTGATAGAGAGAGTGTGTGTGATAGTGTGTGTGTGATAGAGAGTGTGTGTGTGATAGAGAGTGTGTGTGATAGAGAGTGTGTGTGATAGAGAGTGTGTGTGATAGAGAGTGTGTGTGAGATAGAGAGTGTGTGTGAGAGAGTGTGTGTGTGATAGAGAGTGTGTGTGATAGAGAGTGTGTGTGATAGAGAGTGTGTGTGATAGAGAGTGTGTGTGAGAGAGTGTGTGTGATAGAGAGTGGGTGTGAGAGAGAGTGTGTGTGATAGAGAGTGTGTGTGATAGTGTGTGTGTGTGATAGAGTGTGTGTGTGTGATAGAGAGTGTGTGTGTGATAGAGTGTGTGTGTGTGATAGAGTGTGTGTGTGTGATAGAGAGTGTGTGTGTGATAGAGAGTGTGTGTGATAGAGAGTGTGTGTGTGATAGAGTGTGTGTGATAGAGAGTGTGTGTGTGTGATAGAGAGTGTGTGTGTGATAGAGTGTGTGTGATAGAGAGTGTGTGTGATAGAGAGTGTGTGTGTGTGATAGAGAGTGTGTGTGTGATAGAGAGTGTGTGTGTGATAGAGTGTGTGTGATAGAGTGTGTGTGATAGAGAGTGTGTGTGTGTGAGAGTGTGTGTGATGAGAGAGTGTGTGTGATAGTGTGTGTGTGATAGAGATGTGTGTGTGATAGAGAGTGTGTGTGATAGAGAGAGTGTGTGTGAGAGTGTGTGTGTGATAGAGAGTGTGTGTGTGATAGAGAGTGTGTGTGTGATAGTGTGTGTGTGTGATAGAGAGTGTGTGTGTGATAGAGTGTGTGTGATGAGAGTGTGTGTGATAGAGAGTGTGTGTGTGTGAGTGTGTGTGTGTGAGAGTGTGTGTGATAGAGAGAGAGTGTGTGTGATAGTGTGTGTGTGATAGAGAGTGTGTGTGTGATAGAGAGTGTGTGTGATAGAGAGTGTGTGTGATAGAGAGTGTGTGTGATAGAGAGTGTGTGTGATAGAGAGTGTGTGTGATAGAGAGTGTGTGTGAGAGAGTGTGTGTGAGATAGAGAGTGTGTGTGAGAGAGTGTGTGTGTGATAGAGAGTGTGTGTGATAGAGAGTGTGTGTGATAGAGTGTGTGTGTGATAGAGAGTGTGTGTGAGAGAGTGTGTGTGTGATAGAGAGTGTGTGTGAGAGAGTGTGTGTGTGATAGAGAGTGTGTGTGAGAGAGTGTGTGTGTGATAGAGAGTGTGTGTGATAGTGTGTGTGTGTGATAGAGTGTGTGTGTGATAGAGAGTGTGTGTGATAGAGTGTGTGTGTGATAGAGAGTGTGTGTGTGATAGAGAGTGTGTGTGATAGAGAGTGTGTGTGATAGAGAGTGTGTGTGAGAGAGTGTGTGTGTGTGATAGAGAGTGTGTGTGAGAGAGTGTGTGTGTGATAGAGTGTGTGTGAGAGAGTGTGTGTGAGAGAGAGTGTGTGTGATAGAGTGTGTGTGTGATAGAGTGTGTGTGAGAGAGTGTGTGTGAGATAGAGAGTGTGTGTGATAGAGTGTGTGTGAGAGAGTGTGTGTGTGTGTGTGTGTGTGAGAGTGTGTGTGTGATAGAGAGTGTGTGTGTGATAGAGTGTGAGTGATAGAGAGAGTGTGTACATACCCATCAGGAAGACAACTTTAGGTTTCTCCCTGTCTGTAGGATACCCTAAACAGGAAAGGGGCAGGTTTCAGTATTGGAGTCGAAAACACAACACTCCTACTAAGACCTTGAAACAGTGTAGAGCATCAGCAAAGTGGCCTGCCTGCCTTGCCTGCCTGCCTGCCTGCCAAGCTCTCTTTCTCTTTTCTGCTTTCTCTCTCTCTCTCTCTGTCTCTCTGCATGCTGGGAGTGTTTGGTGCATGCTGGGCATTGTATGAGCGAGTGTGAGCGTTGTCTGGAGTTAGATGTGTTTCCTTTACTTGGTGGTTTGCCTTTTTCCATACATGATTAAGGTTATCATTATTTTTTATTTTTGTGGTAGAATTAAGTACAG
>NW_027004676.1:0-4777 GCF_036934945.1 Oncorhynchus masou masou
TTTTTTTAAATGTCAAGTTGCCAGGTCCACAAATACAAATTCCATCTAGACACCATTACCCTAGAGCACACAAAAAAACATACCTCTGCCTAAACATCAGTGTCAGAGGTAACTTTCACAAAGCTGTGAACGATCTGAGAGACAAGGCCAGAAGGGCCTTTTACGCCATCAAAAGGAACATCAAATTTGACGTCTGAATTAGGATCTGGTTAAAATGATCTAAATCAGTTATAGAGCGATTCCCAAACCTTCCATTACAAAGCCATCACCTACAGAGAGATGAACCTGGAGAAGAGTCCTCTAAGCAACTGGTCCTGGGGCTCTGTTCACAAACACAAACAGAGCCCCAGGACAGCAACACAATTAGACCCAATGAAATTATGAGAAAACAAAAGGATAATTCTTTCCAATGTGTCAAGTATTTAACAAAAAAACAGCGCAAACTACAATGCTATTTGGCCCGAAAAAGAGACTACACAGTGGCAGAATACGAGCGAGAGAGAGTGAGTGATTATTGTCCTCTTTCAATAAAAGTCAGAAACAAACAGGATAGGCTTCCGGTAGAACATTGTTGTCTGTGAAACATGTGCGTTGTGCATGCACATTCAGTGCATGAGATTTAACTGAGAGCCTATGCTAAAATATAATAATGTGTAATAGCCATCTGTCCTTTCCACTTTCCTGCATGTCCTGATCCAACGTTAGCTGTCATACTGATGTTCCTGCATGGACAATCTCTCTGTCTCCTGACTACTGACTGTCGGTGCTACTGAGTCTGTGTGTACTGAATACCGAGGCTTCCCCACTGTGTTTGAAATAGGCCTGGCTACCGAGGCTTCCCCACTGTGTTTTAAATAGGCCTGGCTACCGAGGCTTCCCCACTGTGTTTTAAATAGGCCTGGCTACCGAGGCTTCCCCACTGGGTTTTAAATAGGCCTGGCTACCGAGGCTTCCCCACTGTGTTTTAAATAGGCCTGGCTACCGAGGCTTCCCCACTGTGTTTTAAATAGGCCTGGCTACCGAGGCTTCCCCACTGTGTTTTAAATAGGCCTGGCTACCGAGGCTTCACCACTGTGTTTTCAATAGGCCTGGCTACCGAGGTTTCCCCACTGGGTTTTAAATAGGCCTGGCTACCGAGGCATCCAAACTGTGTTTTAAATAGGCCTGGCTACCGAGGCTTCCACACTGTGTTTTAAATAGGCCTGGCTACCGAGGCTTCTCCACTGTGTTTTAAATAGGCCCGGCTACCGAGGCTTCCCCACTGGGTTTTAAATAGGCCTGGCTACCGAGGCTTCCACACTGTGTTTTAAATAGCCCTGGCTACCGAGGCTTCCCCACTGGGTTTTAAATAGGCCTGGCTACCGAGGCTTCCACACTGTGTTTTAAATAGGCCTGGCTACCGAGGCTTCCACACTGTGTTTTAAATAGGCCTGGCTACCGAGGCTTCCACACTGTGTTTTAAATAGGCCTGGCTACCGAGGCTTCCCCACTGGGTTTTAAATAGGCCTGGCTACCGAGGCTTCCCCACTGGGTTTTAAATAGGCCTGGCTACCGAGGCTTCCCACTGTGTTTTAAATAGGCCTGGCTACCGAGGCTTCCCACTGTGTTTTAAATAGGCCTGGCTACCGAGGCTTCCCCACTGTGTTTTAAATAGGCCTGGCTACCGAGGCTTCCACACTGTGTTTTAAATAGGCCTGGCTAACGAGGCTTCCCCACTGGGTTTTAAATAGGCCTGGCTACCGAGGCTTCCCCACTGGGTTTTAAATAGGCCTGGCTACCGAGGCTTCCCCACTGTGTTTTAAATAGGCCTGGCTACCGAGGCTTCCCCACTGTGTTTTAAATAGGCCTGGCTACCGAGGCTTCCACACTGTGTTTTAAATAGGCCTGGCTACCGAGGCTTCCACACTGTGTTTTAAATAGGCCTGGCTACCGAGGCTTCCCCACTGTGTTTTAAATAGGCCTGGCTACCGAGGCTTCCCCACTGTGTTTTAAATAGGCCTGGCTACCGAGGCTTCCACACTGTGTTTTAAATAGGCCTGGCTACCGAGGCTTCCACACTGTGTTTTAAATAGGCCTGGCTACCGAGGCTTCCCCACTGTGTTTTAAATAGGCCTGGCTACCGAGGCTTCCCCACTGTGTTTTAAATAGGCCTGGCTACCGAGGCTTCCACACTGTGTTTTAAATAGGCCTGGCTACCGAGGCTTCCACACTGTGTTTTAAATAGGCCTGGCTACCGAGGCTTCCACACTGTGTTTTAAATAGGCCTGGCTACCGAGGCTTCTCCACTGTGTTTTAAATAGGCCCGGCTACCGAGGCTTCCCCACTGGGTTTTAAATAGGCCTGGCTACCGAGGCTTCCACACTGTGTTTTAAATAGCCCTGGCTACCGAGGCTTCCCCACTGGGTTTTAAATAGGCCTGGCTACCGAGGCTTCCACACTGTGTTTTAAATAGGCCTGGCTACCGAGGCTTCCACACTGTGTTTTAAATAGGCCTGGCTACCGAGGCTTCCACACTGTGTTTTAAATAGGCCTGGCTACCGAGGCTTCCCCACTGGGTTTTAAATAGGCCTGGCTACCGAGGCTTCCCCACTGGGTTTTAAATAGGCCTGGCTACCGAGGCTTCCCCACTGTGTTTTAAATAGGCCTGGCTACCGAGGCTTCCCCACTGTGTTTTAAATAGGCCTGGCTACCGAGGCTTCCCCACTGTGTTTTAAATAGGCCTGGCTACCGAGGCTTCCACACTGTGTTTTAAATAGGCCTGGCTAACGAGGCTTCCCCACTGGGTTTTAAATAGGCCTGGCTACCGAGGCTTCCCCACTGGGTTTTAAATAGGCCTGGCTACCGAGGCTTCCCCACTGTGTTTTAAATAGGCCTGGCTACCGAGGCTTCCCCACTGTGTTTTAAATAGGCCTGGCTACCGAGGCTTCCACACTGTGTTTTAAATAGGCCTGGCTACCGAGGCTTCCACACTGTGTTTTAAATAGGCCTGGCTACCGAGGCTTCACCACTGTGTTTTCAATAGGCCTGGCTACCGAGGTTTCCCCACTGGGTTTTAAATAGGCCTGGCTACCGAGGCATCCAAACTGTGTTTTAAATAGGCCTGGCTACCGAGGCTTCCACACTGTGTTTTAAATAGGCCTGGCTACCGAGGCTTCTCCACTGTGTTTTAAATAGGCCTGGCTACCGAGGCTTCCCCACTGGGTTTTAAATAGGCCTGGCTACCGAGGCTTCCACACTGTGTTTTAAATAGGCCTGGCTACCGAGGCTTCCCCACTGTGTTTTAAATAGGCCTGGCTACCGAGGCTTCCACACTGTGTTTTAAATAGGCCTGGCTACCGAGGCTTCCACACTGTGTTTTAAATAGGCCTGGCTACCGAGGCTTCCACACTGTGTTTTAAATAGGCCTGGCTACCGAGGCTTCCCCACTGGGTTTTAAATAGGCCTGGCTACCGAGGCTTCCCCACTGGGTTTTAAATAGGCCTGGCTACCGAGGCTTCCCCACTGTGTTTTAAATAGGCCTGGCTACCGAGGCTTCCCCACTGTGTTTTAAATAGGCCTGGCTACCGAGGCTTCCACACTGTGTTTTAAATAGGCCTGGCTACCGAGGCTTCCACACTGTGTTTTAAATAGGCCTGGCTAACGAGGCTTCCCCACTGGGTTTTAAATAGGCCTGGCTACCGAGGCTTCCCCACTGGGTTTTAAATAGGCCTGGCTACCGAGGCTTCCCCACTGTGTTTTAAATAGGCCTGGCTACCGAGGCTTCCCCACTGTGTTTTAAATAGGCCTGGCTACCGAGGCTTCCACACTGTGTTTTAAATAGGCCTGGCTACCGAGGCTTCCACACTGTGTTTTAAATAGGCCTGGCTACCGAGGCTTCCACACTGTGTTTTAAATAGGCCTGGCTACCGAGGCTTCCACACTGTGTTTTAAATAGGCCTGGCTACCGAGGCTTCCCCACTGGGTTTTAAATAGGCCTGGCTACCGAGGCTTCCCCACTGTGTTTTAAATAGGCCTGGCTACCGAGGCTTCCGCACTGTGTTTTAAATAGGCCTGGCTACCGAGGCTTCCGCACTGTGTTTTAAATAGGCCTGGCTACCGAGGCTTCCGCACTGTGTTTTAAATAGGCCTGGCTACCGAGGCATCCAAACTGTGTTTTAAATAGGCCTGGCTACCGAGGCTTCTCCACTGTGTTTTAAATAGGCCCGGCTACCGAGGCTTCCCCACTGGGTTTTAAATAGGCCTGGCTACCGAGGCTTCCACACTGTGTTTTAAATAGCCCTGGCTACCGAGGCTTCCACACTGTGTTTTAAATAGCCCTGGCTACCGAGGCTTCCCCACTGGGTTTTAAATAGGCCTGGCTACCGAGGCTTCCACACTGTGTTTTAAATAGGCCTGGCTACCGAGGCTTCCACACTGTGTTTTAAATAGGCCTGGCTACCGAGGCTTCCCCACTGGGTTTTAAATAGGCCTGGCTACCGAGGCTTCCCCACTGGGTTTTAAATAGGCCTGGCTACCGAGGCTTCCCCACTGTGTTTTAAATAGGCCTGGCTACCGAGGCTTCCCCACTGTGTTTTAAATAGGCCTGGCTACCGAGGCTTCCACACTGTGTTTTAAATAGGCCTGGCTACCGAGGCTTCCACACTGTGTTTTAAATAGGCCTGGCTAACGAGGCTTCCCCACTGGGTTTTAAATAGGCCTGGCTACCGAGGCTTCCCCACTGGGTTTTAAATAGGCCTGGCTACCGAGGCTTCCCCACTGTGTTTTAAATAGGCCTGGC
>NW_027004677.1:0-4775 GCF_036934945.1 Oncorhynchus masou masou
TTTTGAATTTATTTTGGATAAATGAATAAACAATATCCCCATTTTAAATAGAATTGTAACTAGGTAAACTTATACTTTGTTTTATAAGTGATTGACAATATGAGTTCATAAGAAGGGATTGTGTGACAGGACAAGTGTAACAGTACTCTTCTTGTGTTGTGTACAATCAATCATCGACACGGAACTCCAACATGTAGCACCAGTCATGTAGATTTATTCTGTTAGGAACGGCACAAAATTGCACGTCATGCAATGCACGTCTCACCATCCAACTCTGCACTCACGCTCGCTGGTTTGGTGCTTGTTCACTGGGCTAGTTACCAAAATAATACAATTACAATATACAATATAATATCTTTAACAATGTACCTGTTAGGAACGGCACAAAATTGCACGTCATGCAATGCACGTCTCACCATCCAACTCTGCACTGTATAAAATATATGAACCCCCCCACCAGACAGAGTAAGTTGCTAGCTAGTACTGGCGGGAATTCTTTACAACAAAATGCACAACAAATATTCTCCAAAAACCGCTGCATCTTATATGTGATGTTCGAATAACATTTACAAACAATTTGATATAAATTGTACATTTAAATCATCACGAGTATAAAAATCACTTTTGATGTACAGTGCTTGGCAACCAACAACTTACCGCTGGTTTGGTGCTTGTTCACTGGGACGATTCTAACTGGAACATCCCCCCTCGTAAAGCTACGCAAATAGCCAATAAGATGCCATGTTGAGTAGTTGAAGGCAAGACAAACTCAAACCAAAAACCCATTGGCTTAACAATAAAGTGGCAAGGGGAATCACCAATATAACCCTGTTACACAGGAGTAATAAAAAGTTAATGAACACCATTCCAACTAGGCAGAAACCAATGGGTTGGGGACTGTGTAAACACATGAGTCGTTAGCCTATGGTTGACCCAACTGAAATTTAGCTCTGAGCTTGGGATAAGGCAGTGAGTGCATTCCCTAGGTTTTCTGTTAATTAAAACTGTCAGTTCAGTGGTGATCGATAATGTTGAGGGGTCAAAAGTTATCTGGGAGTGTGTTAGTAAGTTAGAATTAACTTTTCACCTTACTTTGTCCTGGTCGAGAGGAGGGGATTCTGTTAAAGCAGTGAAATGACGTCATGATCTGTATATAAACTGCTGCACGTGATTAAGTGGCAGCGCTCCAAGAATAAATTCTATTACCAATTATTTAAAGACTGGTCTGCGTCTATTTTATGCAAACAAGAAATCTTACAAATTCTCATAAAATAGATTAAGGGCTTTCAATTGATGAAAGCACATTGGCATAATTAAATTACATTAACAGTTATCCAGATCGTTGGTGAGTGTAACTGTGCTGCTGGCAACAATTGAATTGCGCTTTTTTTTTGCTGACGTTTAGTGACACCGGCCATATTCAACGGGTGTTGAGCGTTCGTAAACTCTGGCACACTCAGACAAGAGTGATTTGAAATAGAGTAGATACCCAGAGAGAATTTAGGAACACGCCCTATGTACCGAACATGAATCAGATCGGGCAAGGTGCTGCAAGCTTGCAGCTGATATGATGGCTTGTACATTTCAGAAAGTATTCACATCTCTTGACTTATTCCACATGTTGTTGTGTTACAGCCTGAATTTAAAATGGATTAAGTTGAGATTTTGTTTTAGTGGCCTACACACACACAATACCCTATAATGTTAAAGTGAAGTTTTCAAAAATGTTTACAAATTAAATAAAAATGTAAAATGAAATGTCTTGAGTCAATAAGTATTCAACCCCTTTGTTATCGCAACATACGCCTCTAGTTTCCTGAAACAAGACACATTTTCTCCTGAACTTATTCTTCACTACTTCACAGGGAGAACCATTTGAACGTAAACTTTTATTTTTGATCAAAATGTATTTCGGCAGAAATGCCTTCTGGAACATGTGAACTTTCATGTGCCTTAATAACAAACGTGCATGCCATCTGTAAATATGAATACAATTGTTAAATTACAAGCCAAGTTGTTTTAGCCACAGAAAAGATGATTGGCTGAGATAATGAGTGGGCTGGACATGCCGACAGACAAGTTCGGATTGGTCTGCCATGTAGCACGCTGTCTATTTGAACTGGTCAGTATGTATAGGTAATCCTGTCTAACACGGCTTAAAAAAATATATATATATATATATCACGTAATAGAACTGCATAAGTGTTGCTCTCCACTTTCTGGAGGACCGAGTTTTGAAACAGTGGAATTGGTGTATGATAGCTGAAGGAGTTTGAGAAAGCACCTGTCTCCGGATCACATCTTCAAACTAAGGGCAACCATGGCATCCGTGATAGGAGAAGCATCCATTCCATGTATACGCCGGGTAAGATAGTGTGGCTAGCTACATTTTCAGATATTACTTGTTTCTAATTTTGACAGAAAGTTTTTCATTTCAAGATAAACTGTACTGTTAGCTTGCCAGCTAACGTTGGCTGGCTGGCAGCTGGCTAACAGTACGT
This sequence comes from Oncorhynchus masou masou, assembly GCF_036934945.1. Lineage (NCBI taxonomy): Eukaryota > Metazoa > Chordata > Actinopteri > Salmoniformes > Salmonidae > Oncorhynchus > Oncorhynchus masou. The sequence continues at coordinate 2,502 of NW_027004677.1, forward strand.
ATGATCTTTGTGGTAATATCATTCATATCTCAGAGCTGTTGTATTGATCAAATGGAGGACGTGTTGCACTATCAACTCTGTAGGAGTTGTATATAGGAAGTCGATCACCCTCACTTTCAGTGCGATAATTGCCTGCTTGCGGAGGGCTACAGAGAAGAAGTGGCTACGCTGGGCATACAAATAGCTAATTTGCACAGGCTTCTGGGAAAGCCAAGACCTGTGATTTTCTCATTTTTCTCCACTCTGAGGGCCGTGCATTGCTGATGGGAGTCTCACCTTCGGGCAGGCTATCTTTGGTGGACTGGCCGCTGCTAGGAAGTGATCGCTCACTAACAGAGAATGGAGTCGGCGGGACCTTTGTTGCTGAATTGCGGGATGATCCTTTCCTGGACCTGGCTGGCCAGACAGGCAGACACGTCACCGTTCATTGCGGAAGTCGAGGTCGGCATCCTCCACTTTCTGAGCCCTCTGCGGTGACAGGATTCATGAATGGGCTGCCAACATCAAATAGCTTCGCTCTGGGGCATGATTTTCTGGCACCATCTTGTCATGCAGCGTAGGATGTTCCTTCCGTGTCGGCCAACATTGTGATGGCATCGCCGGGGTCTAAGGTGAGTTCTGCTTCACCCGGTTCTAGTGTGGGCTCTGCTATTCCTGTCATTTGTGGGGGCGAGTTAGAGGAGCCCCTGATGGGGTAGGGTTGGGCTGAGGGCTCCGGCTCGAAATGGACAACAGCCATCAACCATCATTATGGGAAGCTCCGTTGTTAGATTGGTGGAAGTCAGAAATACCCGTACAATGTGTTTTCCTGGAGCTAAGGTATTGGATTTATCAGAAGTCATGCCCATCAAGAATCATATTCCTGCTCTGAAAACAGTTGTGTTGCATATTGGGTCTAATAACATGATGTGAAAACTCTAAATTAAGAGACAATTTCTTACAACTCTTAGAGAATGCCCAAATACATGTCCTCGCCTTTGTGGGACCTGAGTGTTTTAGCCATCTTTGGTCTCTTCACCAGTGTCTTTCCTTAAGTCTGAACAAGGACTTGGGAAAGTCCTTGTCAACAATTTTGACTCCTTCTGGAATATGCCTGGCTACTTTGTGGAAGACGGAATTCACCTGGGTGAAAATGGCTCCCGTTTGTATCATCAAACATTGGAAAGGTTGTTGGTCAACTAAATTGATATGAGGACAATATTATCATTTACCTGTAATTGATTTTACCATCTCCTTTTTGGTCTCAATGAGAGTTCCACATGTTGTATCTGAAAGTGGTGACATACAAAACGCTTCAGTCTGGTTTTAGATCCCATCGTAGCACTGAGACTGCACTCATGAAGGTGGTAAATTACCTTAATGGCTTCAGACCAAGGTTCTACATCTGTCCTCGTGCTCCTAGACCTCCTAGTGCTGTTTTTGATACAATCGATCACAACATTCTTTTGGAGAGACTGGAAATCCAAATTGGTCTACACGGACAAGTTCTGGCCTGGTTTAGACCTTATCTGTCGGAAAGATATCAGTTTGTCTCTGTGGATGGTTTGTCTTCTGACAAATCAACTCTACATTCGTGTTCTCAAGTTTTACGTTTTAGGACCACTATTGTTTTCACTATATATTGGTGATGTCATTCGGAAACATAATGTTAACTTTCACTGCTATGCAGAGATACACAGCTATATATTTCGATGAAACATGGTGAAACCCAAAATTGCCCTCCCTGGTAGCCTGTGTTTCAGACATAAGGAAGTGGATGGCGGCAAATGTTTTACTTTAAACTCGTACAAAACAGAGATGCTAGTTCTAGGTCCCAAGAAACAAAGAGATCTTATGTCTTCTGGATCTGACAATTAATCTTGATAGTTGTACGGTCAACTCAAATAAAACTGTGGATCTCAGCGATACTCTGGACCCTGATCTCTCTTTTGACGAACATAAAAAAAATATTTTAAGGACACCTTTTTTCCATCCACAACCACTGTGATTATTATTGTCTGAACCTGCTGGTCATCTATAAACATTTGAACATCTTGGCCATGTTCTGTTATAATCTCCACCCGGCACAGCCAGAAGAGGACTGGCCACTCTTCTGTCCTTTCTAGGGAGTTTTTCCTAGCCACCGTGCTTCTACACCTGCATTGCTTGCTGTTTGGGGTTTTAGGCTGTGTTTCTGTACAGTACTTTGAGATATCAGCTGATGTACGAAGGGCTAAATAAATAAATTTGATTTGAACAGACTATACTGTATCTAGACCTGTCAACAGACTAACC
>NW_027004678.1:0-4773 GCF_036934945.1 Oncorhynchus masou masou
AGGCGACCAGTTTTGATAGCCTTTGGCCGCACCCTCATACTACTCCTTCTCTGTTCCGCGGGTGATGTGGAGGTAAACCCAGGCCCTGCATGTCCCCAGGCACCCTCATTTGTTGACTTCTGTGATCGAAAAAGCCTTGGTTTCATGCATGTCAACATCAGAAGCCTCCTCCCTAAGTTTGTTTTACTCACTGCTTTTGCACACTCTGCTAACCCTGATGTCCTTGCCGTGTCTGAATCCTGGCTCAGGAAGGCCACCAAAAATTCAGAGATTTCCATACCCAACTATAACATCTTCCGTCAAGATAGAACTGCCAAAGGGGGAGGAGTTGCAGTCTGCAAAGAGATAGCCTGCAAAGTAATGTCATACTTTCCAGGTCCATACCCAAACAGTTCGAACTACTAATTCTGAAAATTACTCTCTCCAGATATAAGACTCTCACTGTTGCCGCCTGCTACCGACCCCCCTCAGCTCCCAGCTGTGCCCTGGACACCATTTGTGAATTGATTGCCCCCCCATCTAGCTTCAGAGTTTGTTCTGTTAGGTGACCTAAACTGGGATGTGCTTAACCTGTTGATGCTCTGGGGGCGCAATTTCATTTTTGGATGAAAAACGTTCCCGTTTTAAACAAGATATTTTGTCACAAAAAGATGCTCGACTAAGCATATAATTGCTACCGTTCGAAAGAAAACACTCTGACGTGTCCAGAAATACAAAGATCTTCTCTGTGCGTGCCCTAAAACGTGAGCTTCAGGCAAAACCAAGATGAGATGGCATCCAGGAAATGACAAGGATTTTTGAGGCTCTGTTTTTCAAGATCTCCTTATATGGCTGTGAACGCAAGAGGAATTAGTCAGCCCTTTCTGTCGTTTCCCCAAGGTGTCTGCAGCATTGTGACGTATTTGTGGGCAGATCATTGGAAGATTGACCATAACAGACCACATTTACCACGTGTCCGCCCGGTGTCCTGCGCCGAAATTGGTGCGCAAAAGTCACCTGCCAGTATTTTTCCATGGGACACAGAGAGGAAAGCAAGCTTCCACGAACTGCATGTCAATGAAGAGATATGTGAAAAAACATTTGAGGATTGATTCCAAACAACGTTTGCCATGTTTCGGTCGATATTATGTAGTTAATCCGGAAAAAGTTTCACGTTGTAGGTGACTGCATTTTCGGTTCGTTTCGGTAGCCAGACGCAATGTAGAAAACGGAACGATTTCTCCTACACACAGACGCTTTCAGGAAACACTGCGCATTTGGTATGTGACTGAGACTCTCCTCATTGAAAACATCAGAAGCTCTTCAAAGGTAAATGATTTTATTTATTTGGTTATCTGGTTTTTGTGAAAATGTTGCGTGCTACATGCTACACAAAATGCTATGCTAGCTTTGCATACTCTTACACAAATTAGTCAATTTCTATGGTTCAAAAGCATATTTTGAAAATCTGAGATGACAGTGTTGTTAAGAAAAGGCTAAGCTTGAGAGCAAACGCATTATTTTAATTTTATTTGCCATTTTCAGAAATCGTTAACGTTGCGTTATGCTAATGAGCCTGAGGCTTTAGTCACGATCCCGGATCCGGGATGGGGAGTTTCACACCCCGGCAGTCCTACAATCTAAGCTAGATGCCCTCAATCTCACACAAATCATCAAGGAACCCACCACGTACAACCCTAACTCTGTAAGCAAGGGCACCCTCATAGACGTCATCCTGACCAACTGGCCCTCCAAATACACCTCCGCTGTCTTCAATCAGGATCTCAGCGACCACTCCTCATTGCCTGTATCCGCTACGGTGCCGCAGTCAAACGACCACCCCTCATCACTGTCAAACGCTCCCTAAAACACTTCTGTGAGCAGGCCTTTCTAATCGACCTGGCCCGGGTATCCTGGAAGGACATTGACCTCATCCCGTCAGTTGAGGATGCCTGGTCATTCTTTAAGAGTAACTTCCTCACCATTTTAGATAAGCATGCTCCGTTCAAAAAATGCAGAACTAAGAACAGATACAGCCCTTGGTTCACTCCAGACCTGACTGCCCTCGACCAGCACAAAAACATCCTGTGGCGGACTGCAATAGCATCGAACAGTCCCCGCGATATGCAACTGTTCAGAGAACTCAGGAACCAATACACGCAGTCAGTCAGGAAAGCTAAGGCCAGCTTCTTCAGGCAGAAGTTTGCATCCTGTAGCTCCAACTCCAAAAAGTTCTGGGACACTGTGAAGTCCATGGAGAACAAGAGCACCTCCTCCCAGCTGCCCACTGCACTGAGGCTAGGGAACACGGTCACCACCGACAAATCCATGATTATTGAAAACTTCAACAAGCATTTCTCAACAGCTGGCCATGCCTTCCGCCTGGCTACTCCAACTCGGCCAACAGCTCCGGCCCCCCGCAGCTCCTCGCCCAAGCCTCTCCAGGTTCTCCTTTACCCAAATCCAGATAGCAGATGTTCTGAAAGAGCTGCAAAACCTGGACCCGTATAAATCAGCTGGGCTTGACAGTCTGGACCCTCTATTTCTGAAACTATCCGCCGCCATTGTCGCAACCCCTATTACCAGCCTGTTCAACCTCTCTTTCATATCGTCTGAGATCCCCAAGGATTGGAAAGCTGCCGCAGTCATCCCCCTCTTCAAAGGGGGAGACACCCTGGACCCAAACGGTTACAGACCTATATCCATTCTGCCTTGCCTATCTAAGGTATTCGAAAGCCAAGTCAACAAACAGGTCACTGACCATCTCGAATCCCACCGTACCTTCTCCGCTATGTAATCTGGTTTCCGAGCCGGTCACGGGTGCACCTCAGCCACACTCAAGGTATTAAATGACATCATAACCGCCATCGATAAAAGACAGTACTGTGCAGCCGTCTTCATCGACCTTGCCAAGGCTTTCGACTCTGTCAATCACCATATTCTTATCGGCAGACTCAGTAGCCTCGGTTTTTCGGATGACTGCCTTGCCTGGTTCACCAATTACTTTGCAGACAGAGTTCAGTGTGTCAAATCGGAGGGCATGCTGTCCGGTCCTCTGGCAGTCTCTATGGGGGTGCACACAGGGTTCAATTTCGGGCCGACTCTTTTCTCTGTATATATCAATGATGTTGCTCTTGCTGCGGGCGATTCCCTGATCCACCTCTACGCAGACGACACCATTCAATATACTTCGGCCCGTCATTGGACACTGTGCTATCTAACCTCCAAACGAGCTTCAATGCCATACAACACTCCTTCCGTGGCCTCCAACTGCTCTTAAACGCTAGTAAAACCAAATGCATGCTTTTCAACCGATCGCTGCCTTCACCCGCATGCCCGACTAGCATCACCACACTGGATGGTTCCGACCTTGAATATGTGGACACCTATAAGTACCTTGGTGTCTGGCTAGACTGCAAACTCTCCTTCCAGACCCATATCAAACATCTCCAATCGAAAATCAAATCAAGAGTCGGCTTTCTATTCCGTAACAAAGCCTCCTTCACTCACGCTGCCAAGCTTACCCTAGTAAAACTGACTATCCTACCGATCCTCGACTTCGGCGATGTCATCTACAAAATTGCTTCCAACACTCTTCTCAGCAAACTGGATGCAGTTTATCACAGTGCCATTTGTTTCGTCACTAAAGAACCTTATACTACCCACCACTGCGAATTGTATGCTCTAGTCGGCTGGCCCTCGCTACATATTCGTCGCAAGACCCACTGGCTCCAGGTCATCTACAAGGCCATGCTAGGTAAAGCTCCGCCTTATCTCAGTTCACTGGTCACGATGGCAACACCCATCCGTAGCACGCTCCAGCAGGTGTATCTCACTGATCATCCCTAAAGCCAACACCTCATTTGGCCGCCTTTCGTTCCAGTACTCTGCTGCCTGTGACTGGAACGAATTTGCAAAAATCGCTGAAGTTGGAGACTTTTATCTCCCTCACCAACTTCAAACATCAGCTATCTGAGCAGCTAACCGATCGCTGCAGCTGTACATAATCTACTGGTAAATAGCCCACCCATTTTCACTTACCTCATCCCCACAGTTTTTTTTATTTACTTTTCTGCTCTTTTGCACACCAATATCTCTCTACCTGTACATGATCATCTGATCATTTATCACTCCAGTGTTAATCTGCAATATTGTAATTATTCGCCTACCTCCACATGCCTTTTGCACACATTGTATATAGACTCCCCTTTTTTCTACTGTGTTATTGACTTGTTAATTGTTTACTCCATGTGTAACTCTGTGTTGTCTGTTCACACTGCTATGCTTTATCTTTGGCCAGGTCGCAGTTGCAAATGAGAACTTGTTCTCAACTAGCCTACCTGGTTAAATAAAGGTGAAATAAAAAAATAAATAAAAAAATAAAAAAAATCAGACCACTGCAAATCTACCAAGACCTGGCCTTCCCTCTAAACTTTCAGCTCATACAAGGAGAAGACTGATCAGAGATGCAGCCAAGAGGCCCATGATCACTCTGGATGAACTGCAGAGATCTACAGCTGAGGTGAGAGACTCTGTCCATAGGACAATCAGTCGTATATTGCACAAATCTGGCCTTTATGGAAGAGTGGCAAGAAGAAAGCCATTTCTTAAAGATATCCATAAAAAGTGTCGCTTAAAGTTTGCCACAAGCCACCTGGGAGACACACCAAACATGTGGAAGAAGGTGCTCTGGTCAGATGAAACCAAAATTGAACTTTTTTGGCAACAATGCAAAATGTTATGTCAAGCGTAAAGCAAACACAGCCCATCACCCTGAACGCACCATCCCCACCC
>NW_027004679.1:0-4773 GCF_036934945.1 Oncorhynchus masou masou
AATGCATTTCTCCGCCTTGACAAAAAGTCCATTCTCCAACAACCTCTGAAGCACTCGTCTGACGTGTTGAGCGTGTTCCTGGAGAGAAGAAGAAAAAATCAGTATGTCATCCAGGTAAACATATATGAACTGATCAATCATATCTCTCAGCACGTCATTGACGAGTGCCTGGAAAACCGCTGGGGAGTTGGATAGCCCAAAAGGCATGACCAAATATTCGAAGTGCCCTCTGGGGGTGTTAAACGCGGTCTTCCATTCGTCCCCCTCCCTTATGCGAACCAAATGATATGCATTACGTAAATCCAACTTAGTAAACACGGATGCTCCCTGTAACCTTTCAAAGGCGGAGGACATCAACGGTAAGGGATAGGTATTCTTCACTGTGATGTTATTCAACCCACGGTAATCAATGCAAGGACGCAGAGATCCGTCCTTCTTCCCCACAAAGAAGAACCCCGCCCCCGCTGGAGAAGAGGAAGGACGAATGAATTTAGATGCCAGAGAACCAGAGATGTATCTCTCCATAGCCTCCCTCTCAGGAACAGAAAGTGAATATAACTTGCCTTTAGGCGGAGACTCACCTGGCAATAATTCTATTGCACAGTCATAGGGACGATGCGGAGGAAGGGAAGCAGCACGGGACTTACTGAACACCTCCTTCAGGTCGAGGTATTCAACGGGCACGTTAGACAAATCCACTGCCTCCTCTAGAAACACAGAATCAGACACAGACGAACAAGCAGACACTAAACAGGACTCAAGACACTTGTTACTCCACATGGATATAGAGTTATGACCCCAGTCAACTCTGGGGTTGTGTTGGGTGAGCCAAGGGTGGCCGAGAACTAATGGTGCAAGGGGTGAGTCCATGAGTAGGAATGATAGTGTCTCAGTGTGATTGCCAGAAGTGATGAGTGTGATAGGTTCAGTGGTGTGAGAAATGTTGGGGAGTTCTTGACCATTGAGAGCGTTGACGGATATCTTGTGCGTGAGTGAGGTGATAGGGATCTGGAGTTTGTGAGCGAGCTTGAAGTCCATGAAATTACCCTCTGCTCCTGAGTCCAGTAAGGCTTGGGTGTCGTGCGTGTGGGTGGCCCATCTTAGTCTTACCGGGAGGAGAGTAGATGATGAGGTCTTCTCTGTGGTGACACCACCCGATAGTAGCCTCATGTTTACTACCGGGCCTGATCTTTTACCGGGCAGGAGTGGATAAAGTGGCCCGCTCTACCACAGTAGAGACAGAGTCCTTGGGATCTCCGCCTCTCCTCTCTTCCCGGGAGAGGCGAGCTCTCCCCAGCTGCATTGGTTCGTGAGCGGAAGCTGAACTGGCCGTGTTCCCGACGCTGGCGTGCCAGCCCTCCGTGTCGTTATACGGTCTGTTAGGGCATGCTCGGCGGCCAATACGACTCAGACGAGCGTCGACCCTCAGGGCTAGTTCCACTAGTCCATTTAAACTCCTGGGAAGGTCCAGAACATAAATCTCCTTCTGGATCCGGTCCTCCAGCCCATGCAGGAACATGTCCCACTGTGCTTCCTCGTTCCACTGACACTCAGCGGCCAGAGTGCGGAATTGGATGGAGTATTCCGATACTGAATGGTCTCCTTGGCGAAGGTCAGCGAGTAGTCTGGCCGTCTCCCTACCCGCCACGGCCCGATCGAAGACCCTTCTCATCTCCTCGGAGAGTGTCTGGAAAGAGGTGCAGCATGGGTCCTGGTTCGCCCACACCGCCGTTCCCCAGAGAGACGCTTTGCCTGATAGCAGTGTGAGTACGAATGCTACCTTAGACTGTTCACGGTTGAAGGTCCGTGGTTGCAACGAGAAATGCATGGAACATCTCGTAAGAAAGGCTCTGCAATAGTCAGGATCACCTGAATAACCCTCTGGTGTCGGTAGCCGTGGCTCTAGCTGGGAATCCGGCTCTGGCGGGGCGGGTTGAACTGCCGGTGTAGGTGGCGCAGCGGAACCCCTCAGATGTTGCAATTGTTGGGTCAGCTGGGATACCTGCGTCGAAAGGGCTTGTACTGCCCGACCTGTGCTGGAGATGTTCTCCTCTTGTTGATCCATTCTCGTGATACTGCGGGAAAGGAATTCGGTCAGACTCGTTGAACTCGCTGCATCCATGGTCTGGTCAGATCGTTCTGTTACAACACAGAGGCGGATGCAAGATGCAAGCAACGATGGTTTTAATGAAAGTAGTTCACAGCAGCAACATGACAGACAGACTGTACTCAGAAGGAATCCGACCCAGGAACTCGGGTGCATCCTCCGATCATAACGTGCTGAGAAAACCAGGGGAGTGTGTCCGGATGAGTAGGAAGGAGCACAGCAGAATATCCACACAAGACAAGAGCACGGACACACGACACAACCTCAGAGAAGAGACAACGATCTGACAACAAGAAACACTGGTAACAGAACATATAAAGGGAAGATAAGTGGTTCCAGCTGGCGCAGACAATCAGGCCGAGATTGGGAAACCACGCCCACACAAACACTGGAGAGAGAGAGAGAGAGAGAGAGAGAGAGGGAGGCAGTGGATTCATGAACCGTGACAAGATGTCGTTCCCATAGCAACGATTTAAACATTCCCTAACCAGAAACCGTGGATTGATGGCAGCATTCGCGTGAAACTGAAAGCGCGAACCACTGCTTTTAATCAGGGCAAGGTGTCTGGTAACATGACTGAATACAAACAGTGCAGCTATTCCCTCCGTAAGGCTATCAAACAAGCTAAGCGTCAGTATAGAGACAAAGTAGAATCTCAATTCAACGGCTCAGACACAAGAGGCATGTGGCAGGGTCTACAGTCAATCACGGACTACAGGAAGAAATCCAGCCCAGTCACGGACCAGGATGTCTTGCTCCCAGGCAGACTAAATAACTTTTTTGCCCGCTTTGAGGACAATACAGTGCCACTGACACGGCCTGCAACGGAAACATGCGGTGTCTCCTTCACTGCAGCCGAGGTGAGTAAAACATTTAAACGTGTTAACCCTCGCAAGGCTGCAGGCCCAGACGGCATCCCCAGCCGCACCCTCAGAGCATGCGCAGACCAGCTGGCTGGTGTGTTTACGGACATATTCAATCAATCCCTATACCAGTCTGCTTTTCCCACATGCTTCAAGAGGGCCACCATTGTTCCTGTTCCCAAGAAAGCTAAGGTAACTGAGCTAAACGACTACCGCCCCGTAGCACTCACTTCCGTCATCATGAAGTGCTTTGAGAGACTAGTCAAGGACCATATCACCTCCACCCTACCTGACACCCTAGACCCTCTCCAATTTGCTTACCGCCCAAATAGGTCCACAGGCGATTCAATCTCAACCACACTGCACACTGCCCTAACCCATCTGGAGCTCGTCATCAAGCTCGAGACCCTGGGTCTCGACCCCGCCCCTGTGCAACTGGGTACTGGACTTCCTGACGGGCCGTCCCCAGGTGGTGAGGGTAGGTAACAACATCTCCTCCCCGCTGATCCTCAACACTGGGGCCCCACAAGGGTGCTTTCTGAGCCCTCTCCTGTACTCCCTGTTCACCCACGACTGCGTGGCCACGCACGCCTCCAACTCAATCATCAAGTTTGCGGATGACACAACAGTGGTAGGCTTGATTACCAACAACGACGAGACGGCCTACAGGGAGGAGGTGAGGGCCCTCGGAGTGTGGTGTCAGGAAAATAACCTCACAATCAACGTCAACAAAACTAAGGAGATGATTGTGGACTTCAGGAAACAGCAGAGGGAACACCCCCCTATCCACATCGATGGAACAGTAGTGGAGAGAGTAGCAAGTTTTAAGTTCCTCGGCATACACATCACAGACAAACTGAATTGGTCCACTCACACAGACAGCATCGTGAAGAAGGCGCAGCAGCGCCTCTTCAACCTCAAGAGGCTGAAGAAATTCGGCTTGTCACCAAAAGCACTCACAAACTTCTACAGATGCACAATCGAGAGCATCCTGGCGGGCTGTATCACCGCCTGGTACGGCAACTGCTCCGCCCTCAACCGTAAGGCTCTCCAGAGGGTAGTGAGGTCTGCACAACGCATCACCGGGGACAAACTACCTGCCCTCCAGGACACCTACACCACCCGATGTTACAGGAAGGCCATAAAGATCATCAAGGACATCAACCACCCGAGCCACTGCCTGTTCACCCCGCTATCATCCAGAAGGCGAGGTCAGTACAGGTGCATCAAAGCTGGGACCGAGAGACTGAAAAACAGCTTCTATCTCAAGGCCATCAGACTGTTAAACAGCCACCACTAACAATGAGTGGCTGCTGCCAACACACTGACACTGACTCAACTCCAGCCACTTTAATAATGGGAATTGATGGGAAATGATGTAAATATATTACTAGCCACTTTAAACAATGCTAACTTATATAATGTTACTTACCCTACATTATTCATCTCATATGCATACGTATATACTGTACTCTATATCATCGACTGCATCCTTATGTAATACATGTATCACTAGCCACTTTAACTATGCCACTTTGTTTACATACTCATCTCATATGTATATACTGTACTCGATACCATCTACTGTATCTTGCCTATGCTGCTCTGTACCATCACTCATTCATATATCCTTATGTACATATTCTTTATCCCCTTACACTGTGTATAAGACAGTAGTTTAGGAATTGTTAGTTAGATTACTTGTTGGTTATTACTGCATTGTCGGAACTAGAAGCACAAGCATTTCGCTACACTCGCATTAACATCTGCTAACCATGTGTATGTGACAAATAAAATTTGATT
>NW_027004680.1:5000-30000 GCF_036934945.1 Oncorhynchus masou masou
CCTGGTCTCAGAGAGGGCCAGCTTCCCTGATATCAGTCCATTCAGCCTGGTCTCAGAGAGGGCCAGCTTCCCTGATATCAGTCCATTCAGCCTGGTCTCAGAGAGGGCCAGCTTCCCTGATATCAGTCCATTCAGCCTGGTCTCAGAGAGGGCCAGCTTCCCTGATATCAGTCCATTCAGCCTGGTCTCAGAGAGGGCCAGCTTCCCTGATATCAGTCCATTCAGCCTGGTCTCAGAGAGGGCCAGCTTCCCTGATATCAGTCCATTCAGCCTGGTCTCAGAGAGGGCCAGCTTCCCTGATATCAGTCCATTCAGCCTGGTCTCAGAGAGGGCCAGCTTCCCTGATATCAGTCCATTCAGCCTGGTCTCAGAGAGGGCCAGCTTCCCTGATATCAGTCCATTCAGCCTGGTCTCAGAGAGGGCCAGCTTCCCTGATATCAGTCCATTCAGCCTGGTTTCAGAGAGGGGCCAGCTTCCCTGATATCAGTCCATTCAGCCTGGTTTCAGAGAGGGCCAGCTTCCCTGATATCAGTCCATTCAGCCTGGTCTCAGAGAGGGCCAGCTTCCCTGATATCAGTCCATTCAGCCTGGTCTCAGAGAGGGCCAGCTTCCCTGATATCAGTCCATTCAGCCTGGTCTCAGAGAGGGCCAGCTTCCCTGATATCAGTCCATTCAGCCTGGTCTCAGAGAGGGCCAGCTTCCCTGATATCAGTCCATTCAGCCTGGTCTCAGAGCCAGGGCCAGCTTCCCTGATATCAGTCCATTCAGCCTGGTCTCAGAGAGGGCCAGCTTCCCTGATATCAGTCCATTCAGCCTGGTCTCAGAGAGGGGCCAGCTTCCCTGATATCAGTCCATTCAGCCTGGTCTCAGAGAGGGCCAGCTTCCCTGATATCAGTCCATTCAGCCTGGTCTCAGAGAGGGCCAGCTTCCCTGATATCAGTCCATTCAGCCTGGTCTCAGAGAGGGCCAGCTTCCCTGATATCAGTCCATTCAGCCTGGTCTCAGAGAGGGCCAGCTTCCCTGATATCAGTCCATTCAGCCTGGTCTCAGAGAGGGCCATTTTGCTTCCCTGATATCAGTCCATTCAGCCTGGTCTCAGAGAGGGCCAGCTTCCCTGATATCAGTCCATTCAGCCTGGTCTCAGAGAGGGCCAGCTTCCTGATATCAGTCCATTCAGCCATTCAGCCTGGTCTCAGAGAGGGCCAGCTTCCCTGATATCAGTCCATTCAGCCTGGTCTCAGAGAGGGCCAGCTTCCCTGATATCAGTCCATTCAGCCTGGTTTCAGAGAGGGCCAAATGCTTCCCTGATATCAGTCCATTCAGCCTGGTCTCAGAGAGGGCCAGCTTCCCTGATATCAGTCCATTCAGCCTGGTCTCAGCTAGGGCCAGCTTCCCTGATATCAGTCCATTCAGCCTGGTCTCAGAGAGGGCCAGCTTCCCTGATATCAGTCCATTCAGCCTGGTCTCAGAGAGGGCCAGCTTCCCTGATATCAGTCCATTCAGCCTGGTCTCAGAGAGGGCCAGCTTCCCTGATATCAGTCCATTCAGCCTGGTCTCAGAGAGGGCCAGCTTCCCTGATATCAGTCCATTCAGCCTGGTTTCAGAGAGGGGCCAGCTTCCCTGATATCAGTCCATTCAGCCTGGTCTCAGAGAGGGCCAGCTTCCCTGATATCAGTCCATTCAGCCTGGTCTCAGAGAGGGCCAGCTTCCCTGATATCAGTCCATTCAGCCTGGTCTCAGAGAGTTTCTCATGATCATCCCAGCCAACACCTCATTTGACGCCCTGATATCAGTCCATTCAGCCTGGTCTCAGAGAGGGCCAGCTTCCCTGATATCAGTCCATTCAGCCTGGTCTCAGAGAGGGCCAGCTTCCCTGATATCAGTCCATTCAGCCTGGTCTCAGAGAGGGCCAGCTTCCCTGATATCAGTCCATTCAGCCTGGTCTCAGAGAGGGCCAGCTTCCCTGATATCAGTCCATTCAGGAAGTTTTCAGACCCCTGGACTTTTTACACATTTTGTTACTTTACAAGTATAAATAAATAAACAAATAAACAAATAAATAAATAAATAAACAAACAAACAAACAAACAAACAAACAAACATATATAATTCTCGGGCCAACTCTTTTATCTGTATATATCAATGATGTTGCTCTTTCTGCGGGCGATTCCCTGATCCACCTCTATGCAGACGACACCATTCTATATACTTCCGGCCCGTCCTTGGACACTGTGCTATCTAACCTCCAAACGAGCTTCAATGCCATACAACTCTCCTTCCGTGGCCTCCAACTGCTCTTAAACGCTAGTAAAACCAAATGCATGCATGCTTTTCAACCGTTCGCCTCCTGCACCCGCACGCCTGACTAGCATCACCACCCTGGATGGTTCCGACCTTGAATATGTGGACATCTATAAGTACCTAGGTGTCTGGCTAGACTGTAAACTCTCCTTCCAGACTCATATCAAACATCTCCAATCGAAAATCAAATCAAGAGTCGGCTTTCTATTCCGCAACAAAGCCTCTTTCACTCACGCTGCCAAGCTTACCCTAGTAAAACTGACTATCCTACCGATCCTCGACTTCGGCGATGCCATCTACTAAATAGCTTCACTCTCCTCAGCAAACTGGATGCAGTTTATCACAGTGCCATCCGTTTTGTCACTAAAGCACCTTATACTACCCACCACTGCGACGCCCCTTGTATGCTCTAGTCGGCTGGCCCTCGCACATATTCGCCCGCCAGACCCACTGGCTCCAGGTCGTCTACACGTCCATGCTAGGTAAAGCTCCGCCTTATCTCAGTTCACTGGTCACGATGGCAACACCCATCCGTAGCACGCGCTCCAGCAGGTGTATCTCACTGATCATCCCTAAAGCCAACACCTCATTTGCCGCCTTCCTTCCAGTTCTCTGCTGCCTGTGACTGGAACGAATTGCAAAACCCCCTGAAGTTGGAGACTTTTTATCTCCTCACCAACTTCAAACATCTGCTATCTGAGCAGCTAACCGATCGCTGCAGCTGTACATAATCTATTGGTAAATAGCCCACCCATTTTCACCTACCTCATCCCCACAGTTTTTATTCATTTACTTTTCTGCTCTTTTGCACATCAATATCTCTACCTGTATATGACGACGCCACCACGCCCCATGACGACGCCACCACGCCCCATGACGACGCCACCACGCCCCATGACGACGACCCATGACGACGCCACGACACCCCATGACGACGACGCCACTACACCCCATGACGACGACGCCACTACACCCCATGACGACGCCCCATGACGACGCCACTACACCCCATGACGACGCCCCATGACGACGCCACTACACTCCATGACGACGCCACTACACCCCATGACGACGACGCCACTACACCCCATGACGACGGCCCATGACGACGCCGCCACTCCACCCCATGACGACGCCCCCACACCCCATGACGACGCCCCATGACGACGCCACCACGCCCCATGACGACGCCACCACGCCCCATGACGGCGCCACCACGCCCCATGACGACGCCACCACGCCCCATGACGACGCCACCACGCCCCATGACGACGCCACCACGCCCCATGTAGACACCCCATGACGACGACGCCACTACACCCCATGACGACGACGCCACTACACCCCATGACGACGCCCCATGACGACGCCACTACACCCCATGACGACGGCCCATGACGACGCCGCCACTCCACCCCATGACGACGCCCCCACACCCCATGACGACGCCACCACGCCCCATGACGGCGCCACCACGCCCCATGACGACGCCACCACGCCCCATGACGACGCCACCACGCCCCATGACGGCGCCACCACGCCCCATGACGGCGCCACCACGCCCCATGACGGCGCCACCACGCCCCATGTAGACACCCCATGATGACGACGCCACCACGGCCCATGTAGACGCCCCATGACGACGCCACCACGCCCCATGTAGACACCCCGTGACGACGCCACCACGCCCCATGTAGACACCCCATGATGACGCCACCACGCCCCATAGACACCCCATGACGACGCCACCACGCCCCATATAGACACCCCATGACGACGCCACCACACCCCATGACGGCGCCACCACGCCCCATGCAGACGCCACCACACCCCATGTAGACACCCCATGACGACGCCACCACGCCCCATATAGACACCCCATGACGATGCCACCACGCCCCATGACGGCGCCACCACGCCCCATGTAGACGCCACCACGCCCCATGTAGACACCCCATGACGACGCCACCACGCCCCATGACGACGCCACCACGCCCCATGACGGCGCCACCACGCCCCATGACGACGCCACCACGCCCCATGTAGACACCCCGTCATGACGCCACCACGCCCATGACGGCGCCACCACGCCCCATGACGACGCCACCACGCCCCATGTAGACACCCCATGACGACACCACCACGCCCCATGTAGACGCCACCACGCCCCATGTAGACGCCACCACGCCCCATGTAGACGCCACCACGCCCCATGTAGACGCCACCACGCCCCATGTAGACACCCCATGATGACGCCACCACGCCCCATGTAGACACCCCATGATGACGCCACCACGCCCCATGACGGCGCCACCACGCCCCATGTAGACGCCACCACACCCCATGACGGCGCCACCACGCCCCATGTAGACGCCACCACACCCCATGATGACGCCACCACGCCCCATGTAGACACCCCATGACGACGCCACCACGCCCCATGTAGACACCCCATGACGACGCCACCACGCCCCATGACGACGCCCCATGACGACGCCCCATGACGACGCCCCACGACGACGCCACAGGGTTTTTAGAAATGTTTGCAAATATATTAAAATAAGTATTTTTTCTTTGAGACTGGTGAGCTCAGGGTCATTCTGTTTCCACTGATCATTTAGCCTTTGTTTAGTCTGACTGTTCGTTCTTAAAATATTTAGATCCATTATCTATCGCTACAAACTTTATTTCTGTTCTTGGTCGTTGAAGTTGACAAAACCATTTCCCACCAAAAATGTGTTTTCACTGCTTTGTACTTTAACCCAAAAAAGCCCTAGTTGGGTGTGTGTGTGTGTGTGTGTGTGTGTGTGTGTGTGTACACTAACTTGACAGCGTTGGTATCCAGACAGGCGTACAGGTAGTAGAGACATTTCATCTTCTCCTCAGTGTCCAGACTGTGAGGAACCATGTACTGAGCAAATATCTTCTCTACTAACAACCTACAGACAGACCGAGAGAGACAGACATGGATAGATGTGTTAGTAGCAGGTCAGAGACATGGATAGATGTGTTAGTAGCAGGTCAGAGACATGGATAGTAGATGTGTTAGTAGCAGGTCAGAGACATGGATAGTAGATGTGTTAGTAGCAGGTCAGAGACATGGATAGTAGATGTGTTAGTAGCAGGTCAGAGACATGGATAGTAGATGTGTTAGTAGCAAGTCAGAGACATGGATAGATGTGTTAGTAGCAGGTCAGAGACATGGATAGTAGATGTGTTAGTAGCAGGTCAGAGACATGGATAGATGTGTTAGTAGCAGGTCACAGACATGGATAGTAGATGTGTTAGTAGCAGGTCAGAGACATGGATAGTAGATGTGTTAGTAGCAGGTCAGAGACATGGATAGTAGATGTGTTAGTAGCAGGTCAGCGACATGGATAGTAGATGTGTTAGTAGCAGGTCAGAGACATGGATAGATGTGTTAGTAGCAGGTCAGAGACATGGATAGTAGATGTGTTAGTAGCAGGTCAGAGACATGGATAGTAGATGTGTTAGTAGCAGGTCAGAGACATGGATAGTAGATGTGTTAGTAGCAGGTCAGAGACATGGATAGATGTGTTAGTAGCAGGTCAGAGACATGGATAGTAGATGTGTTAGTAGCAGGTCAGAGACATGGATAGTAGATGTGTTAGTAGCAGGTCAGAGACATGGATAGTAGATGTGTTAGTAGCAGGTCAGAGACATGGATAGTAGATGTGTTAGTAGCAGGTCAGAGACATGGATAGATGTGTTAGTAGCAGGTCAGAGACATGGATAGATGTGTTAGTAGCAGGTCAGAGACATGGATAGTAGATGTGTTAGTAGCAGGTCAGAGACATGGATAGTAGATGTGTTTGTAGCAGGTCAGAGACATGGATAGTAGATGTGTTAGTAGCAGGTCAGAGACATGGATAGTAGATGTGTTAGTAGCAGGTCAGAGACATGGATAGTAGATGTGTTAGTAGCAGGTCAGAGACATGGATAGTAGATGTGTTAGTAGCAGGTCAGAGACATGGATAGATGTGTTAGTAGCAGGTCAGAGACATGGATAGTAGATGTGTTAGTAGCAGGTCAGAGACATGGATAGTAGATGTGTTAGTAGCAGGTCAGAGACATGGATAGTAGATGTGTTAGTAGCAGGTCAGAGACATGGATAGTAGATGTGTTAGTAGCAGGTCAGAGACATGGATAGTAGATGTGTTAGTAGCAGGTCAGAGACATGGATAGTAGATGTGTTAGTAGCAGGTCAGAGACATGGATAGTAGATGTGTTAGTAGCAGGTCAGAGACATGGATAGTAGATGTGTTAGTAGCAGGTCAGAGACATGGATAGTAGATGTGTTAGTAGCAGGTCAGAGACATGGATAGTAGATGTGTTAGTAGCAGGTCAGAGACATGGATAGTAGATGTGTTAGTAGCAGGTCAGAGACATGGATAGTAGATGTGTTAGTAGCAGGTCAGAGACATGGATAGTAGATGTGTTAGTAGCAGGTCAGAGACATGGATAGTAGATGTGTTAGTAGCAGGTCAGAGACATGGATAGTAGATGTGTTAGTAGCAGGTCAGAGACATGGATAGTAGATGTGTTAGTAGCAGGTCAGAGACATGGATAGTAGATGTGTTAGTAGCAGGTCAGAGACATGGATAGTAGATGTGTTAGTAGCAGGTCAGAGACATGGATAGATGTGTTAGTAGCAGGTCAGAGACATGGATAGTAGATGTGTTAGTAGCAGGTCAGAGACATGGATAGTAGATGTGTTAGTAGCAGGTCAGAGACATGGATAGTAGATGTGTTAGTAGCAGGTCAGAGACATGGATAGTAGATGTGTTAGTAGCAGGTCAGAGACATGGATAGTAGATGTGTTAGTAGCAGGTCAGAGACATGGATAGTAGATGTGTTAGTAGCAGGTCAGAGACATGGATAGTAGATGTGTTAGTAGCAGGTCAGAGACATGGATAGTAGATGTGTTAGTAGCAGGTCAGAGACATGGATAGTAGATGTGTTAGTAGCAGGTCAGAGACATGGATAGTAGATGTGTTAGTAGCAGGTCAGAGACATGGATAGTAGATGTGTTAGTAGCAGGTCAGAGACATGGATAGTAGATGTGTTAGTAGCAGGTCAGAGACATGGATAGTAGATGTGTTAGTAGCAGGTCAGAGACATGGATAGTAGATGTGTTAGTAGCAGGTCAGAGACATGGATAGTAGATGTGTTAGTAGCAGGTCAGAGACATGGATAGTAGATGTGTTAGTAGCAGGTCAGAGACATGGATAGTAGATGTGTTAGTAGCAGGTCAGAGACATGGATAGTAGATGTGTTAGTAGCAGGTCAGAGACATGGATAGTAGATGTGTTAGTAGCAGGTCAGAGACATGGATGTAGATGTGTTAGTAGCAGGTCAGAGACATGGATGTAGATGTGTTAGTAGCAGGTCAGAGACATGGATAGTAGATGTGTTAGTAGCAGGTCAGAGACATGGATAGTAGATGTGTTAGTAGCAGGTCAGAGACATGGATAGTAGAGTAGATGTGTTAGTAGCAGGTCAGAGACATGGATAGTAGATGTGTTAGTAGCAGGTCAGAGACATGGATAGTAGATGTGTTAGTAGCAGGTCAGAGACATGGATAGTAGATGTGTTAGTAGCAGGTCAGAGACATGGATAGTAGATGTGTTAGTAGCAGGTCAGAGACATGGATAGTAGATGTGTTAGTAGCAGGTCAGAGACATGGATAGTAGATGTGTTAGTAGCAGGTCAGAGACATGGATAGTAGATGTGTTAGTAGCAGGTCAGAGACATGGATAGTAGATGTGCTAGTAGCAGGTCAGAGACATGGATAGTATGTGATGTGTTAGTAGCAGGTCAGAGACATGGATAGATGTGTTAGTAGCAGGTCAGAGACATGGATAGTAGATGTGTTAGTAGCAGGTCAGAGACATGGATAGTAGATGTGTTAGTAGCAGGTCAGAGACATGGATAGTAGATGTGCTAGTAGCAGGTCAGAGACATGGATAGTAGATGTGTTAGTAGCAGGTCAGAGACATGGATAGTAGATGTGTTAGTAGCAGGTCAGAGACATGGATAACCAGAATATCCCAAAACAACACATTTGTGTGTGTTCTGTGTCCGTCTCAGTGTGTGTGTGTGTGTGTGTGTGTGTGTGTACTTGTCGTCGATGCTGTTCTGGTAGTAGATGTGGAGCAGCTTGTCTTTGATCCAGGAGATCTTCTGGGCCTGTTCCTAGTGTGTGTGTCTGTGTGTGTGTGTGTGTGTGTGTGTACTTGTCGTCGATGCTGTTCTGGTAGTAGATGTGGAGCAGCTTGTCTTTGATCCAGGAGATCTTCTGGGCCTGTTCCTAGTGTGTGTGTGTGTGTGTGTGTGTGTGTGTGTGTGTGTGTGTGTGTGTGTGTGTGTGTGTGTGTGTGTGTGTGTGTGTGTGTGTGTACTTGTCGTCGATGCTGTTCTGGTAGTAGATGTGGAGCAGCTTGTCTTTGATCCAGGAGATCTTCTGGGCCTGTTCCTAGTGTGTGTGTGTGTGTGTGTGTGTGTGTGTGTGTGTGTGTGTGTGTGTGTGTGTGTGTGTGTGTACTTGTCGTCGATGCTGTTCTGGTAGTAGATGTGGAGCAGCTTGTCTTTGATCCAGGAGATCTTCTGGGCCTGTTCCTAGTGTGTGTGTGTGTGTGTCTGTGTGTGTGTCTGTGTGTCTGTGTGTGTGTGTGTGTGTACTTGTCGTCGATGCTGTTCTGGTAGTAGATGTGGAGCAGCTTGTCTTTGATCCAGGAGATCTTCTGGGCCTGTTCCTTCCCAGCCTCGTGATGGAGACAGTACTTCTTAAACAACTGGGCCAAACCCATCATCGCCTCCTTACGAACCCTCCACTATGGAGGAGGAGAGGGGGGAGGGGAGAGGAGAGGGAGAGGGAGGGAGGAGAGGGAGAGGAGAGGGAGGGGAGAGGAGAGGAGAGGAGGGGAGAGGAGAGGGAGGAGAGGGAGAGAGGGAGGAGAGGAGAGGAGAGGGAGGGAGGGAGAGGAGAGGAGAGGGAGGAGGAGAGAGGAGGAGGGAGAGGGAGGGAGGAGAGGGAGAGGGAGGAGGGAGGGAGAGGAGAGGAGAGGAGAGGAGAGGAGAGGAGAGGAGAGGAGGAGGAGAGGGAAGTACGAGTGGAGGAGAGGATGGAGGTAAGAGGGGACGAGGGAGGGGGGTAGGTGAGGATGAGGAGGAGCGAGGAGGTGAGGATGAGGAGGAGCGAGGAGGTGAGGATGAGGAGGAGCGAGGAGGCGACGGCGAGGAGAGAAAGAAAGACAAACATAAGAAATAAACTATTACTTTACAAAACAAATGAGAAGGTAGAGGTCAGGTAGAGGTCAGAGGTCAGGGAGAATAGAGAAGGTAGAGGTCAGGTGACAATAGAGAAGGTAGAGGTCAGGGAGAATAGAGAAGGTAGAGGTCAGGTAGAATAGAGAAGGTAGAGGTCAGGTAGAATAGAGAAGGTAGAGGTCAGGTGAGAATAGAGAAGGTAGAGGTCAGGTGAGAATAGAGAAGGTAGAGGTCAGGTGAGAATAGAGAAGGTAGAGGTCAGGGAGAATAGAGAAGGTAGAGGTCAGGTGACAATAGAGAAGGTAGAGGTCAGGGAGAATAGAGAAGGTAGAGGTCAGGTGACAATAGAGAAGGTAGTGGTCAGGGAGAATAGAGAAGGTAGAGGTCAGGTGACAATAGAGAAGGTAGAGGTCAGGGAGAATAGAGAAGGTAGAGGTCAGGTGACAATAGAGAAGGTAGTGGTCAGGGAGAATAGAGAAGGTAGAGGTCAGGTGACAATAGAGAAGGTAGAGGTCAGGGAGAATAGAGAAGGTAGAGGTCAGGTAGAATAGAGAAGGTAGAGGTCAGGTGAGAATAGAGAAGGTAGAGGTCAGGTGAGAATAGAGAAGGTAGAGGTCAGGTGAGAATAGAGAAGGTAGAGGTCAGGTAGAATAGAGAAGGTAGAGGTCAGGTAGAATAGAGAAGGTAGAGGTCAGGGAGAATAGAGAAGGTAGAGGTCAGGGAGAATAGAGAAGGTAGAGGTCAGGGAGAATAGAGAAGGTAGAGGTCAGGGAGAGTAGAGAAGGTAGTGGTCAGGGAGAATAGAGAAGGTAGAGGTCAGGGAGAATAGAGAAGGTAGAGGTCAGGGAGAATAGAGAAGGTAGAGGTCAGGTGAGAATAGAGAAGGTAGAGGTCAGGTGAGAATAAAGAACTGAGAAGGTAGAGGTCAGGTGAGAATAGAGAACGGAGAAGGTAGAGGTCAGGTAAGAATAAAGAAGGTAGAGGTCAGGTGAGAATAAAGAAGGTAGAGGTCAGGGAGAATAAAGAAGGTAGAGGTCAGGTGAGAATAAAGAAGGTAGAGGTCAGGTGAGAATAAAGTACTGAGAAGGTAGAGGTCAGGTGAGAATAAAGAAGGTAGAGGTCAGGTGAGAATAAAGAAGGTAGAGGTCAGGTGAGAATAAAGTACTGAGAAGGTAGAGGTCAGGTGAGAATAGAGAAGGTAGAGGTCAGGTGAGAATAAAGAAGGTAGAGGTCAGGTGAGAATAAAGTACTGAGAAGGTAGAGGTCAGGTGAGAATAGAGAAGGTTGAGGTCAGGGAGAATAAAGAACAGAGAAGGTAGAGGTCGTACCCTCTTGTCCAGGGTCCTCTCCCTCACGAAGCCCAGCAGTTGGTCGTTAACCAGGTTCAGGTCTTTCTTCCCGGCGTTGATGATCGTTACGATGACGTCGTGTCGGATCGCCTCCTCTGGGTCATGTGATCGCACTTTCAGGAACTCTGATTGGACGATAGACATATTTGGTTAGGGCAGCGTCTCCCAAACTCGGTCGTGGGACTTCAAAAAGGTCCCTGTGAGGTCTCTGGCCAGGTCTGGAAGGTTCCTCAGACACCTACCTACCTGTGAGGTCTCTGGCCAGGTCTGGATGGTTGACACCTACCTGTGAGGTCTCTGGCCAGGTCTGGATGGTTGACACCTACCTGTGAGGTCTCTGGCCAGGTCTGGATGGTTGACACCTACCTGTGAGGTCTCTGGCCAGGTCTGGATGGTTCCTCAGACACCTACCTGTGAGGTCTCTGACCAGGTCTGGATGGTTGACACCTACCTGTGAGGTCTCTGGCCAGGTCTGGATGGTTCCTCTGACACCTACCTGTGAGGTCTCTGGCCAGGTCTGGATGGTTCCTCAGACACCTACCTGTGAGGTCTCTGGCCAGGTCTGGATGGTTGACACCTACCTGTGAGGTCTCTGGCCAGGTCTGGATGGTTGACACCTACCTGTGAGGTCTCTGGCCAGGTCTGGAAGATTCCTCAGACACCTACCTGTGAGGTCTCTGGCCAGGTCTGGATGGTTGACACCTACCTGTGAGGTCTCTGGCCAGGTCTGGACAGTTGACACCTACCTGTGAGGTCTCTGGCCAGGTCTGGATGGTTGACACCTACCTGTGAGGTCTCTGGCCAGGTCTGGATGGTTGACACCTACCTGTGAGGTCTCTGGCCAGGTCTGGATGGTTGACACCTACCTGTGAGGTCTCTGGCCAGGTCTGGATGGTTGACACCTACCTGTGAGGTCTCTGGCCAGGTCTGGATGGTTGACACCTACCTGTGAGGTCTCTGGCCAGGTCTGGATGGTTGACACCTACCTGTGAGGTCTCTGGCCAGGTCTGGATGGTTGACACCTACCTGTGAGGTCTCTGGCCAGGTCTGGATGGTTCATCAGACAGTGGGAAGCGAACTTGACCGACTCAAGCCTCACTGGGACATGGATGTCATTGAACCTGGGGATGGAGCACACAATCACCGTGTTAACGCAAAGCACCTCTACTACACGTGTGTGTGTATGTGTATGTGTGTGTGTGCGTGTGTGCGTGCGTGCGTATGTGTGTGTACACCCAAGCGTGTGTGTATGTGTGTGTGTGTGTGTGTGTCTCACCGTCCCAGGAAGCATTGCCACAACGGTCTGTTCTGAGTGGCCAGTTCTGAGTCTTTGGCTCCAAACAGCTTGGCCAGCAGTCTGACCACAGCGAGCCGTTCTTCTCCATCGTTACTCTGCAACACACAGACAAATTAAGATTAGACTTTAAATACATTTTAATTCACCGGTCGTCAAGTATTTTGGGTCTAGTAGGTGTGTGCGTCCAGGGTTTTTTCTGGAAGGAAATGGGGCTTGGGTGGTGGGCTTGGCGTAAGGCTGGCTAGTATATATATATATATATATATATATATATACTAATTTTACTATATACCCCGGTATTGATAAACGGACCGGTTGAAGGTTTTTTATTTTTACCTTCTATAGCAGCAGGGTAGCCTAGTGGTTAGAGTGTAGAGGAGGTAGGTAGCCTAGTGGTTAGAGTGTAGAGGAGGTAGGTAGCCTAGTGGTTAGAGTGTAGAGGAGGCAGGTAGCCTAGTGGTTAGAGTGTAGAGGAGGCAGGTAGTCTAGTGGTTAGAGTGTAGAGGAGGCAGGTAGTCTAGTGGTTAGAGCGTTGGACTAGTAAACGAAAGGTTGCAAGTTCAAACCCCCGAGCTGACAAGGTACAAATCTGTCGTTCTGCCCCTGAACAGGCAGTTAACCCACTGTTCCTAGGCCGTCATTGAAAATAAGAATTTGTTCTTAACTGACTTGCCTGGTTAAATAAAGGAAAAAAATATATATATGGAAACAACAATATAAAACTCAACATGTAAAGTGTTGGTTTCATGAACTGGAAAAGACGCACAAACAATCTCTCTCAAATATCATCTCTCTCAAATATCATCTCTCTCAAATATCACCTCTCTCAAATATCACCTCTCTCAAATATCACCTCGCTCAAATATCACCTCGCTCAAATATCACCTCGCTCAAATATCACCTCTCTCAAATATCACCTCTCTCAAATATCACCTCTCTCAAATATCATCTCTCTCAAATATCATCTCTCTCAAATTTGGTGCATGAATTTGTTGACATCCCTGTTAGTGAGCGTTTCTCCTTTACCAAGATAACCGATCCACCTGACAGGTGTGGCATATCAAGAAGCTGATTAAACAGCGTGGTCATTACACAGGTGCACCTTGTGCTGGGGGACAATAAAAGGTCACTTTAAAATGTGCAGTTGTCGTCACACAACACAACGCCCACAGATGTTTCATGTTTTGAGGGAGCGTGCAATTGGCATGTTGACTGCAGGAATGTCCACCATAGCTGTTGCCAGAGAATTTGAGTGTTCAGTTCTCTACCATAAGCCGCCTCCAACGTCGTTTTAGAGAATATTGCAGTACGTCCAACCGGCCTCTCAACCGCAGACCGCATGTATGGCGTCGTGTGGGCGAGCTTTGATGATGTCAACGTTGTGAACAGAGTTCCTCATGGTGGAGGTGGGGTGATGGTGTTTGTTGATGTCAACGTTGTGAACAGAGTTCCTCATGGTGGAGGTGGGGTGATGGTTGATGTCAACAGAGTTCCTCACGGTGGAGGTGGGGTTATGGTGTTTGTTGATGTCAACAGAGGGCCCCACGGTGGAGGTGGAGTTATGGTATGGGGGCAGGCATAAGCTACGGACAACAAACACAATTGCATTTTATCGATGACAAATTGAATGCACAGAGATACCGTGACAGAGATCCTGAGGCCCATTGTTGTACCATTCATCCACCACCATCACCTCATGTTTCAGGGTGATAAAGCACGGCGCCATGTCGCAAGGATCTGGTCATAATTCCTGGAAGCTGAAAATGTCCCAGTTCTTCAGTGTCCTGCACTCATCAGACATGTCACCCAATGAGCATGTTTGGGATGCTCTGGATCGACATGTACGACACCCATTGACGAGGAAGTGGGACAACATTCCACAGGCCACAATCAACCAGCCCGATCAACTCCAACCAACCAGCCCGATCAACTCCAACCAACCAGCCCGATCAACTCCAACCAACCAGCCCGATCAACTCCAATCAACCAGCCCGATCAACTCCAATCAACCATCCCGATCAACTCCAACCAACCAGCCCGATCAACTCCAACCAACCAGCCCGATCAACTCCAATCAACCAGCCCGATCAACTCCAACCAACCAGCCCGATCAACTCCAACCAACCAGCCCGATCAACTCCAACCAACCAGCCCGATCAACCAGCCCGATCAACTCCAATCAACCAGCCCGATCAACTCCAACCAACCAGCCCGATCAACTCCAATCAACCAGCCCGATCAACTCCAACCAACCAGCCCGATCAACTCCAATCAACCAGCCCGATCAACTCCAACCAACCAGCCCGATCAACTCCAACCAACCAGCCCGATCAACTCCAATCAACCAGCCCGATCAACTCCGACCAACCAGCCCGATCAACTCCGACCAACCAGCCCGATCAACTCCAATCAACCAGCCCGATCAACTCCAATCAACCAGCCCGATCAACTCCAACCAACCAGCCCGATCAACTCCAACCAACCAGCCCGATCAACTCCAACCAACCAGCCCGATCAACTCCAATCAACCAGCCCGATCAACTCCAATCAACCAGCCCGATCAACTCCAATCAACCAGCCCGATCAACTCCAATCAACCAGCCCGATCAACTCCAATCAACCAGCCCGATCAACTCCAATCAACCAGCCCGATCAACTCCAATCAACCAGCCCGATCAACTCCAACCAACCAGCCCGATCAACTCCAATCAACCAGCCCGATCAACCAGCCCGATCAACTCCAACCAACCAGCCCGATCAACTCCAACCAACCACGATCAACCAGCCCGATCAACTCCAACCAACCAGCCCGATCAACTCCAATCAACCAGCCCGATCAACTCCAACCAACCAGCCCGATCAACTCCAACCAACCAGCCCGATCAACTCCAACCAACCAGCCCGATCAACTCAATCAACCAGGATCAACTCCAATCAACCAGCCCGATCAACTCCAACCAACCAGCCCGATCAACTCCAACCAACCAGTGATCAACTCCAATCAACCAGCCCGATCAACTCCAACCAACCAGCCCGATCAACTCCAACCAACCAGCCCAATCAACCAGCCCGATCAACTCCAATCAACCAGCCCGATCAACCAGCCCGATCCTGAACAGGATCAAGTCCAATCAACCAGCCTGTTCCGATCAACCAGCGGTCGATCAAAAGCAAGAATTTGATCAACTCCAATCAACCAGCCGATCAACTCCAATAACCAGCCCGATCAAAATCAAAGCCCGATCAAAGCCCGATCAAAATCAAAAATCAATGAACTATACAGCCCGATCAACCAGTTCTGATATATAAACAGTATTTTAAAT
Source organism: Oncorhynchus masou masou (assembly GCF_036934945.1). Classification (NCBI taxonomy): domain Eukaryota; kingdom Metazoa; phylum Chordata; class Actinopteri; order Salmoniformes; family Salmonidae; genus Oncorhynchus; species Oncorhynchus masou. The sequence goes on from NW_027004680.1 coordinate 20,561, forward strand.
GTTTGGTTTGTTAAAAACCAGTCCCAACAACTCCAATCAACAGTCCCGATAAAGTCCAATCAACCAGTTTGATCAACTCCAATCAACCGGCCGATCAACCCAATCAACCAGCTCGATCAATCAATCATGAATGTTGTGAGTGTGCCCGATCAACAACAAGTTGTAGGGGCCCGATCAATCAGTGTGATTTCAACAGCCGATGTGTAACAATAGATCAATTACCAACCAATCAATTTTAATGATACTTTGATCAAGTTCAACCAGCCCGATCAACTTCAGAACACGATCAATCACGGACTCTCTGACTGATCAACCAGCCCGATCAATGCAACCAGTCGATCTCTACCGATCTTGCCCGATCAACTGTGATGTATTGTCGTCTCAAACCTTCTTGCCTGGGAGGCATGTAGCCTAGTGGTTAGAGCGTTGGACTAGTCGAAAGGTTGCAAGTTGCCCTTTGACAAGATACAAAATCTATTGTTCTGCCTCTACCTTCTTGTTCCTAGCCGTCATTGAAAATAAGAATTTGTTCTTACCTTCTTGCCTAGTTAAATAAAGGTAAAATAAAATAAAAAATAAAAATATGAACTATACATTTTGCCCATTTTCAGTTCTGTATATAAACAGTATTTTAAATGTTTGCGTATTAAAAACGTCCCTACCTTCTCCTCACAGTGATCCAGTTGTCGTCTCTACCAATTCTTGCCCTTTGCGTGATGTATTGTCGTCTCAGCCCTTAAAGTCAGTACAGCAATACATCACGCAAAGGGCTTCTTGACCAATGCATCGCGTGATGTAGAGACGTCTCTACCTTCTTGCCATAATGCATCATGCAAGGGCAAGACGGTAGAGACTTCTTGCCACTTTGTGATGCATTGTCGTAGAGACCCATTGCTACCATGACTAGAGTTGTCAATGCATCACCATGCTGTTGTCATGTTTCTACCATGCTGTCAGTAAGAGAGTCCATGTTTCTGACCATGCTGCCCATGTTATCCCCTACCAATCACAGCCCTGTCATTTTCTACCAATGCTGTTGAAATGCACATGTTTCTACCATGCTGTTGTCATGGAGACCATGTTTTTGAGGACGTTTTCCTGTTGCTACCATGAATGTTGTGAGTGTGTTGAAACACATGTTGTTGTCATGTTTTAACATGCTGTTGTCAAGATTGCTACCATAATATTTTTGATCTTTGATAAGTTGAAGCTATTTCCATGCTATGTTGTCAAGTTGCTACCATGCTATGTTGTCAAGTTGCTACCATGATGTTGTCATGTTTCTACCATGCTGTTGTCATGTTTCTACCATGCTGTTGTCATGTTTCTACCATGCTGAACTCCATGTTGTCATGTTTCTACCAGGCTGTTGTCATGTTTCTACCATGCTATGTTGTCAAGTTGCTACCATGCTGTTGTCATGTTGCTACCATGCTGTTGTCATGTTGCTACCATGCTGTTGTCATGTTTCTACCATGCTGTTGTCATGTTTCTACCATGCTGTTGTCATGTTTCTACCATGCTGTTGTCATGTTGCTACCAGGCTATGTCGTCATGTTGCTACCAGGCTATGTCGTCATGTTGCTACCATGCTATGTTGTCATGTTGCTACCATGCTATGTTGTCATGTTGCTACCATGCTGTTGTCATGTTGCTACCATGCTATGTTGTCATGTTTCTACCATGCTGTTGTCATGTTGCTACCATGCTATGTTGTCATGTTTCTACCATGCTGTTGTCATGTTTCTACCATGCTGTTGTCATGTTTCTACTATGCTATGTCGTCATGTTGCTACCATGCTGTTGTCATGTTGCTACCATGCTGTTGTCATGTTGCTACCATGTTGTCTTAGGTCTCTCTTTATGTAGTGGTGTCTCTCTTGTCATGCTATGTAGTGGTGCTCTCTATGTAGTGTTGTCTCTCTTGTCATGCTATGTCTTAGGTCTCTCTGTAGTGTTGTCTCTCTTGTCATGCTATGTAGTGGTCTCTATGTAGTGTTGTCTCTCTTGTCATGCTATGTAGTGGTCTCTCTCTATGTAGTGTTGTCTCTCTTGTCATGCTATGTAGTGGTCTTAGGTCTCTATGTAGTGTTGTCTCTCTTGTCATGCTATGTAGTGGTCTTAGGTCTCTATGTAGTGTTGTCTCTCTTGTCATGCTATGTAGTGGTCTTAGGTCTCTATTTATGTCATGTGGTCTTAGGTCTTATGTAGTGTTGTCTCTTGTCATGCTATGTAGTGGTCTTAGGTCTCTATGTAGTGTTGTCTCTCTTGTCATGCTATGTAGTGGTCTTAGGTCTCTTTATATAGTGTTGTCTCTCTTGTCATGCTATGTAGTGGTCTTAGGTCTCTATGTAGTGTTGTCTCTCTTGTCATGCTATGTAGTGGTCTTAGGTCTCTATGTAGTGTTGTCTCTCTTGTCATGCTATGTAGTGGTCTTAGGTCTCTATGTAGTGTTGTCTCTCTTGTCATGCTATGTAGTGGTCTTAGGTCTCTATGTAGTGTTGTCTCTCGTCATGCTATGTAGTGGTCTTAGGTCTCTATGTAGTGTTGTCTCTCTTGTCATGCTATGTAGTGGTCTTAGGTCTCTATGTAGTGTTGTCTCTCTTGTCATGCTATGTAGTGGTCTTAGGTCTCTATGTAGTGTTGTCTCTCTTGTCATGTATGTAGTGGTCTTAGTGGTCTCTATGTAGTGTTGTCTCTCTTGTCATGCTATGTAGTGGTCTTAGGTCTCTATGTAGTGTTGTCTCTCTTGTCATGCTATGTAGTGGTCTTAGGTCTCTCTTTATGTCGTGTTGTCTCTCTTGTCATGCTATGTAGTGGTCTCTCTCTATGTAGTGTTGTCTCTCTTGTCATGCTATGTAGTGGTCTTAGGTCTCTATGTAGTGTTGTCTCTCTTGTCATGCTATGTAGTGGTCTAGGTCTCTATGTCGTGTTGTCTCTCTTGTCATGCTATGTAGTGGTCTCTCTCTATGTAGTGTTGTCTCTCTTGTCATGCTATGTAGTGGTCTCTCTATGTAGTGTTGTCTCTCTTGTCATGCTATGTAGTGGTCTCTATGTAGTGTTGTCTCTCTTGTCATGCTATGTAGTGGTCTAGGTCTCTATGTAGTGTTGTCTCTCTTGTCATGCTATGTAGTGGTCTCTATGTAGTGTTGTCTCTCTTGTCATGCTATGTAGTGGTCTCTATGTAGTGTTGTCTCTCTTGTCATGCTATGTAGTGGTCTCTATGTAGTGTTGTCTCTCTTGTCATGCTATGTAGTGGTCTCTCTTTATATAGTGTTGTCTCTCTTGTCATGCTATGTAGTGGTCTCTCTTTATGTAGTGTTGTCTCTCTTGTCATGCTATGTAGTGGTCTCTCTATGTAGTGTTGTCTCTCTTGTCATGCTATGTAGACAGGTCTCGGTCTACCAGTAGGTGTTGTCCTCTTGTCATGCTATGTAGTGGTTTTATATAGTGTTGTCTCTCCAGTCATGCGAACCGGTGTAACCAGTGGTCTCTCTTTATATAGTGTTGTCTCTCTTTTAACCAGACAGGACCGATTTTGTCCTAACCAGACAGTACCGAACCTTTTTAACCAGACAGGACCCCACCTGTCCTAACCAGACAGGAGAACCTGTCCTAACCAGACAGGACAGAACCTGTCCTAACCAGACAGGACCACCTGTCCTAACCAGACAGGACAGAACCTGTCCTAACCAGACAGGACAGAACCTGTCCTAACCAGACAGGACTCCACCTGTCCTAACCAGACAGGACTCCACCTGTCCTAACCAGACAGGACCTGTCCTAACCAGACAGGACCTAACCAGATCAGGAGGAACTCCAGAACCTGTCCTAACCAGACAGGACAGAACCTGTCCTAACCAGACAGGACAGAACCTGTCCTAACCAGACAGGACAGAACCTGTCCTAACCAGACAGGACAGAACCTGTCCTAACCAGACAGGACAGAACCTGTCCTAACCAGACAGGACAGAACCTGTCCTAACCAGACAGGACAGAACCATTACAACCCCCCTGTGTGTGTCGATGTGTCCTATACCTTGAGTTTAAACTCCAGCTGGGGCATGACAGACGTGAGCAGCAGAGGATCGATGGAGAACAGCTCCTGGATCAGATCAAACACGTGCTCTGACAGATCACTGACTGAAGACTTGCCCATCACCAGCACCTGGTTAAAGAACTGGAGGGGGGAGGGAGGCAGGGAGAGAGAGGGTCAGGGAGGGAGAGAACGAGGCAGGGAGAGGGAACGAGGCAGGGGAGAGAGGGTCAGGGAGGGAGAGAACGAGGCAGGGAGAGGGAGGGAACGAGGCAGGGAGAGAGGGTCAGGGAGGGAGAGAACGAGGCAGGGAACGAGGCAGGGAGAGGGAGGGAACGAGGCAGGGAGAGGGAACGAGGCAGGGAGAGGGGCAGGGAGAGGGAGAGAGGCAGGGAGAGGGAAAGAGGCAGGGAGAGATGTTAGTTGGTCTGAACGATAGATTGTGTGTATATATCTATATATACATATATCTATATATACACACACCAAGATAGATGTACACAAACACATCAATATATAGTACACACAGATATATAGTGTATAGTACAGGTATATATATAGTGTATAGTACAGGTATATATATAGTGTATAGTACAGGTATATATATAGTGTATAGTACAGGTGTATATATAGTGTATAGTAAAACAGGCTGCTCTGTCCCCCCTCAATGGTGGAACAAACTCCTCACGACGCCAGGACAGCGGAGTCAATCACCACCTTCCGGAGACACCTGAAAGTGTATCTTCAAGGAATACCTAGGATAGATAAAGTAATCCTTCTCACCCCCCCCCCTTAATGATTTAGATGCACTATTGTAAAGTGGCTGTTCCACTGGATGTCAGAAGGTGAATTCACCAATTTGTAAGTCGTGTCTAGATAAGAGCGTCTGCTAATGACTTAAATGTAAATGTAAGTGTAATAGTACAGGGTATATATATAGTGTATAGTACATATATATATATAGTGTATAGTACAGGTATATATATATAGTGTATAGTACAGGTATATATATATATATAGTGTATAGTACAGGTGTATATATATAGTGTATAGTACAGGTGTATATATATAGTGTATAGTACAGGGTATATATAGTGTATAGTACAGGTGTATATATAGTGTATAGTAAAGGTGTATATATATATAGTGTATAGTACAGGTGTATATATATATATAGTGTATAGTACAGGTGTATATATATATATAGTGGTACAGGTGTATATATATAGTGTATAGTACAGGTGTATATATATATATAGTGTATAGTACAGGTGTATATATATAGTGTATAGTACAGGTGTATATATATATAGTGTATAGTACAGGTGTATATATATATAGTGTATAGTACAGGTGTACATATATATAGGTGTATAGTACATAGTGTATATACAGGTGTATGTATAGTACAGGTATATATGTATATTAGTTTATAGTACTAAGGTGTATATATCTATATATAGTGTATAGTACAGGTGTATATATAGTGTATAGTACAGGGTATATATATATAGTGTATAGTACAGGTGTATATATATATAGTACAGGTGTATAGTACAGGTGTATATATAGTGTATAGTACAGGTGTATATATAGAACAGTGTATAGTACATATGTATGTATATAGTGTATAGTACAGGTGTATCTATATATAGTGTATATATAGTGTATAGTACAGGTGTATATATAGTGTATAGTACAGGTGTACATATAGAACAGGTGTATATATATATATAGTGTATAGTACAGGTGTATATATAGAACAGGTATATATATGTATGTATGTATTAGTTTACAGTACTAACGTTATATATCTATATATAGTGTATAGTACAGGTGTATATATAGTGTATAGTACAGGTGTATATATATATAGTGTATAGTACAGGTGTATATATATATAGTGTATAGTACAGGTGTATATATAGAACAGATATATATGTATGTATTAGTTTACAGTACTAACGTTATATATATATATATATATATATATATATATAGTGTATAGTACAGGTGTATATATAGTGTATAGTACAGGTGTATATATAGTGTATAGTACAGGTGTATATATAGTAACAGATATATATAGTATGTATTAGTTTACAGGGTGTGTATATATATATATATATAGTGTATAGTACAGGTGTATAGTATATAGTGTATAGTACAGGTGTATATATAGAACAGGTATATATAGTGTATAGTACAGGTGTATATATATATATAGTGTATAGTACAGGTGTATATATAGTGTATAGTAAAGGTGTATATATATATAGTGTATAGTACAGGTGTATATATATATATAGTGTATAGTACAGGTGTATATATATAGTGTATAGTACAGGTGTATATATATAGTGTATAGTACAGTGTGTATATATATAGTGTATAGTACAGGTGTATATATATAGTGTATAGTACAGGTGTATATATAGAACAGGTATATATATGTATGTATTAGTTTACAGTACTAACGTTTGCGATACATGTTTCTATGGTCTGAACGGTCCTCTTCAGCAGAGTCTTGGCCAAGTCGTACGCCTGCTTATTCAGGTTCTGGAGGAGAGAGGATCAAACAGGTAACAGGTTGATCAGCGTTACCTTGTGAGCAGGTACCAGGTTGCAGCGTTACCTTGTGAGCAGGTGTCAGGTTGATCAGTGTTACCTTGTGAGCAGGTGTCAGGTTGACCAGCGTTACCTTGTGAGCAGGTATCAGGTTGGTCAGTGTGTTACCTTGTGAGCAGGTACCAGGTCGGTGCGTTACCTTGTGAGCAGGTACCAGGTCGGTGCGTTACCCTGTGAGCAGGTACCAGGTCGGTGTGTTACCTTGTGAGCAGGTACCAGGTCGGTGCGTTACCTTGTGAGCAGGTACCAGGTCGGTGCGTTACCTTGTGAGCAGGTACCAGGTCGGTGCGTTACCTTGTGGGCAGGTACCAGGTCGGTCAGCGTTACCTTGTGAGCAGGTACCAGGTCGGTGCAGAGTTACCTTGTGAGCAGGTACCAGGTCGGTGCGTTACCTTGTGAGCAGGTACCAGGTCGGTGCGTTACCTTGTGAGCAGGTACCAGGTCGGTGTGTTACCTTGTGAGCAGGTACCAGGTCGGTGCGTTACCTTGTGAGCAGGTACCAGGTTGAGCAGGTACCAGGCGTTACCTTGTGAGCAGGTACCAGGTCGGTGCGTTACCTTGTGAGCAGGTACCAGGTCGGTGCGTTACCTTGTGAGCAGGTACCAGGTCGGTGCGTTACCTTGTGAGCAGGTACCAGGTCAGTGTGTTACCTTGTGAGCAGGTACCAGGTCGGTGCGTTACCTTGAGCAGGTGGTCGTGCGTTACCTTGTGAGCAGGTACCAGGTCGGTGCGTTACCTTGTGAGCAGGTACCAGGTCGGTGTGTTACCTTGTGAGCAGGTACCAGGTCGGTGCGTTACCTTGTGAGCAGGTACCAGGTCGGTGCGTTACCTTGTGAGCAGGTACCAGGTCGGTGCGTTACCTTGTGAGCAGGTACCAGGTTGATCAGCGTTACCTTGTGAGCAGGTACCAGGTCGGTGCGTTACCTTGTGAGCAGGTACCAGGTCGGTGCGTTACCTTGTGAGCAGGTACCAGGTCGGGTCAGTGTTACCTTGTGAGCAGGTACCAGGTCGGTGCGTTACCTTGTGAGCAGGTACCAGGTCGGTGCGTTACCTAGTGAGCAGGTACCAGGTGATCAGCGTTACCTTGTGAGCAGGTACCAGGGCGGTGCGTTACCTTGTGAGCAGGTACCAGGTCGGTGCGTTACCTTGTGAGCAGGTACCAGGTCGGTGCGTTACCTTGTGAGCAGGTACCAGGTCGGTGCGTTACCTTGTGAGCAGGTACCAGGTCGGTGCGTTACCTTGTGAGCAGGTACCAGGTCGGTGCGTTACCTTGTGAGCAGGTACCAGGTCGGTGCGTTACCTTGTGAGCAGGTACCAGGTCGGTGCGTTACCTTGTGAGCAGGTACCAGGTCGGTGCGTTACCTTGTGAGCAGGTACCAGGTCGGTGCGTTACCTTGTGAGCAGGTACCAGTTACCTTGTGAGCAGGGTCGGCGTTACCTTGTGAGCAGGTACCAGGTCGGTGTGTTACCTTGTGAGCAGGTACCAGGTCGGTGCGTTACCTTGTGAGCAGGTACCAGGTCGGTGCGTTACCTTGTGAGCAGGTACCAGGTCGGTGAGCAGTTACCTTGTGAGCAGGTACCAGGTCGGTGCAGGTTACCTTGTGAGCAGGTACCAGGTCGGTGCGTTACCTTGTGAGCAGGTATCAGGTTGATCAGAATGGTGTCCAGTAGTTCCTGTGTGAGTCTCCCTCCATTATTATAGAACTCATCAGATCCAACATGTGCATCTGGACCTTCTGATTGTGACTGTTACTGTAGGGGGGAGAGAGGGAGGGGTTAGAGGTCAGAGGGGGAGAGAGGTAGGGGTTAGACAGGTTAGAGAGAGGGAGGGGTTAGAGGTCAGAGGTCAGGGGGGAGAGAGGGAGAGAGGGAGGGGTTAGAGAGAGGGAGGGGGAGGGGTTAGAGAGAGGGAGGGGTCCAGAGGTTAGAGAGAGAGGGTTAGAGAGGTTAGAGAGAGGGAGGGGTTAGGAGGTTAGAGAGAGGGAGGGGGTTAGAGAGAGGGAGGGGGAGAGGTCAGAGGGGGAGAGAGGGAGGGGGTTAGAGAGAGGGGGAGGGGAGGTTAGAGAGAGGGAGGGGTTAGAGAGAGGGGGGGGAGAGGTCAGAGGGGAGAGGGAGGGGTTAGAGAGGTTAGAGAGAGGGGAGAGGTCAGAGGGGGAGAGAGGGAGGGGTTAGAGAGGTTAGAAAGAGGGAGGGGTTAGGTCAGAGGGGAGGAGGGAGGGGTTAGAGAGGTCAGACAGGGGGGAGAGGTCAGAGGGGAGAGAGGGGGGTTAGAGAGGTTAGAAAGAGGGAGGGGAGAGGTCAGAGGGGGAGAGAGGGGTTAGAGAGGTTGAGAGAGGGGGAGAGAGGGAGGTTAGAGAGAGGTTAGAAAGAGGGAGGGGGAGGTCAGAGGGGGTTAACCGGAGGGGGGTTAGAGAGGTTAGAAAGAGGGAGGGGGAGAGGTCAGAGGGGAGAGAGGGGGGTTAGAGAGGTTTGAGAGAGGGGAGAGGTCAGAGGGGGAGAGGGAGGGGTTAGAGAGGTTAGAAAGAGGGAGGGGGAGAGGTCAGAGGGGGAGAGAGGGAGGGGTTAGAGAGGTCAGAGAGAGGGGGAGAGGTCAGAGGGGGAGAGAGGGGGGGGAGAGGATGGGGGGGAGGAGAGAGGGGTTAGAGAGTTAGAAGAGGGAGGGAGAGGTCAGAGGGGAGAGAGGGGGGGGAGAGAGGTTAGAGAGAGGGGGAGGTCAGAGGGGGAGAGAGGGAGGGGTTAGAGAGGTTAGAGAGGGGGGAGAGGTCAGAGGGGGGAG